>NC_034202.2:8205092-8235092 GCF_002021735.2 Oncorhynchus kisutch | reverse complement strand
TGGTGTAATGGAGGAGCTGCACCACACTCCGTCATCGTTAATCACTAGGGCAGTCAGCTGTCCTCCCAGGTCTCACCCCTCACATCGATGTGTATTTATGCGTGTATATATCCTAAACATTCTTCTCCCCATACAATTGGGTCCTGTTTTAGCTTAGTGTTGCTTGGGGGGGGGGGGACTGAATTACACGTAACACATGCTCTCCAGCAGCAGCAGAGTAAAAGACGGCATGGGTGTGCTGATATCTGCCGTCAGCATTAGCCATCCACAAGATGGATGGACAGAGTGATGGATGAGGGGAGGAAGGGGAAGAAGGGAATGATGGATGAATTGGATGAATTGGATAAATGAGTAATGGATGAGTAACGGATGAGTAACAACAGACTGGAAAATGGCACGGCTATTCATTTCTCCCCCGAGATAAGATAGAGGGGCGTTTAAATTCAATTCTCTGTCCTTATTTTTGAGGCCCAGCTGGTATTGTTTCCCTGTGTCTGTCTCTTAGGTTTTGTAGGGGCTTCCCATCGGGAACAACAGATGGGTTTCACTCAGAGACTTTAGGTGGTGACAGAGACAGTCACAGAGCTCACTGCGTTTTACCATCAAACAAAGAGTCTTGACTGGGAGACTATAGGTAGACAATATTTGAACGAAAAATCGGCAAAACTGTTCACGTACGAGGCAGACACTTTTCATAGCGAGGGACATGGAATCTCCACACACACGCACACACACGCACGCACGCACACACACACACACACACACACGCGCGCGCGCACACACACACACACACACACATCTCTCAGACCTATAACAGCAACCACTTTAAAGGACAATCTAACACCAGACATCACGTTGCCTCGAGTCCCTGTCATTCAGTCAGGCTGCGGTCTGAGCGTCTTGACAACCTGATCTCTCCTATTTAAACCCCCAGGCTTTGCTACTCAACCGTATCTCTCGGGGTTGTCTAGGCCAAACATCAAGGCTACAGAGGGTACATCAGACACCTGAAACCTGCTTTGCAACCCAACCATGAGCATCTCCTCTTGCTGCCCTCACAACGAACCCAGAACATATTTTATTAATTTAACCCTTTGTTTACTGGGTGACTCAGAACACATTAGCTTGTACAGCTACAGTACGTGGGTGGGGAGGGTTTGCAGAGATGTGTCAGAGGGATTGAAAGAGCCAATTGGAAGACACTGGAAACGGGAGCGGGTTCTAGGGTTTCCACAGTAACAGGGTGTTGTGACCCGGTGAGTCTGCCTGTCAGGACTGTGACTGACCACTGTGGGTCATCTATACTCCGACAGGGCCCCAACTGTGTCACGTAACCAGGAAACAGCATATTACCTCTGCCAATCACACACTGAGTTACTGTAACCTGAGAGATGGACAGGGCCTTATCCTGAACATCTCACAGCTCTTATTCTTATACAAGGTTACATTTTTGCTGTCTTTCAAAGTGATGAAAGAAGAAGTTGGCCATGTCTGCTGTGATGAATAGAACACATGAATACCAGAACCTGGCAGGGCCTTGGGAGTCAGAAAATCAATACCCACTTACTGGGTTAGTCTGCAGTAGGGTTGCAAATCTACCAGTCATTTTGCAAAGGTACTGGCATCTTCTGTAATTAATAGGTAATCATGTATTCACATATAGTATTATTTTTTAAATATCTGTGTCCACATTGTCCATGACAGCCTAATTAATGAAAAAAGTATCAGGGCTCAGACTAAGACCCAGACTCAGGGGCCAGATAATACAAGTCTGAGTTTATTATAGATCAAGGGGCAGGCAAAAGGTTCAATCAAGGCAGGCAAAGGGTCATAATCCAAATCAGAGTCAGACAGGTTCAGGACGGCGGGTAGGATCAGGACAGGCAGAAAGGTCAGAACCTGGGAAGACTAAGAAAAACAAAAAAGTAGAGCACAGGAAACCCGGGAACACGCTGGTAGGACAAGACGAACTGGCAACAGACAAACAGAAAGCGCAGGTATTAATACACAGGAGATAATGGGGACAGACGGGAGACACCTGGTGGGGGGTGGAGACAAGCACAAGACAGGTAAAAAAGATCAAGGTGTGGACAGAGGCGACAAACAGCTGTGAGACAGATTTATTTCTAGACACATTAAAAGTGGGATGTATACAGAGAGTGTGGGGCAACAGAAGGCGAACAGTAGAGGGGCTTAGGACCTTAGAGAGAAAGAGGGAAAGGCCTGAAAAAATGGGGGGGGGGGTTGCGGGATCCCGAGTGGACAGCCATACCCTCTGCCCAAGACAGTTGCGGGGATCAGGGGTTCAGTGGCGGTCCACCTGTCACTGATACCTGGAGGTGGTCTTGAGAAGAGCAGCCTGGGCTCTCTTCCAGAGAGGAGTGACTGCGGTGAGAAACATGTTGAAGATGTACGGCAACAGTGACGGACATCTGGACAGAAGGTATGCTGACGGGGGCAGATATCCCAGGGAACTCTCAATAGGCGAAAGACCCGTAGCACAACAGGGAAGGGAGTTGCGGGCATATTCCACCCACACGAGTTGCTGGCTCCAGGTGGGGGGATTGGTGGAGTAGAGGCAGCGAAGAGTCATCTCCAGGTCCTGTGTGGCTCGCTCCTCCTGGCCGTTAGAGGGGGGATGAAAACCAGAGAACAGACTGGCGGACGACCCAATGAGGGGGCAGAACGCCTTCCAGAATCGGGACGAGAACCACGATTGGAGACCATGTCAACCGGTAGTTCATGGATCCAGAAGACTTGCTGCACCATGAGCTGGGCGGTCTTCTTAGCTGAAGGTAACTTAGGAAGGGGAATAAAATGGGCGGCTTTGGAAAACCTGTCCACCACCGTAAGGATGGTGGTGTTGCCATCTGACAGAGGGAGGCATGTGACGAAGTCCAAGGATATGGGACCAGGGGCAGTGAGGGAAAGGGAGCGCTGATGAAGGCCAGCCGGAGCTTGTCGCAGAGTCTTGTTCTGTGCATACACAGTACAGGCGGCAACGAACGCAGAGACGTCAGGAACCATGGTGGGCCACCAAAAACATTGTCGAACGAATGCCATGGTCCGACGGGAAACAGGTGAGTCTCGAGGAATGTCAGGGTTTCACCTTGTCAGGGTCCATTTGAATATTGCCTGACGTATCCTAGGAAGGAGATGCTGGAGCGATGGAACTCACAGGTACAGGACGGCGGGCCGGATCAGGATAGACAGAAAGGTCAGAACTGGGAAGACTAATAAAAACAAAAACTAGAGCACAGGAAATACGGGAACTGGTAGGACTTGATGGAACAAGACAAACTGGGAACAGACAAACAGAAAACGCAGGTATAAATACACAGGAGATAATGTGGACAGACGGGAGACACCTGGTGGGGGGTGGAGACAAGCACAAGACAGGTGAAAAAGATCAGGGTGTAACAGAAAGCATCTAATCAACAATGGCATTATTTTAAATTAACTCTGCAACTCTAGTCAGAACAGAAATGACAAGATTATGTTATAATGCTGTTATTGGATCAAATGGTTGTTTTATACAACAGAATAAGGGGTTGTTAGAACACTCATCTGTGTGTGTTCTACTGAGTATAGGGCTGTGGGAAATTTAACACTGACAAAAGATTTACGATGTCTTTTGGCGATAAGTCTAACAAGACCGCATTCCATAGCATGAGTTCATGTGTCTGTTCTATAAGGTACCAGGGAGAGGTGGCTCGGGGCCAGACCCTGGTTTCTACACAATGAGAATTTGTTTTTACAAGAGATACTGTCTACTGTAAATTATCAGTATATTTTATACAAATCTTAACCCTGTGACCCATTCCATACATCTGTTGTTTGTCATGAATTCCAGAAGGATGGACTTTGCTATAAAATGCTGTGGCTCAAACCAGCTGGTTGAGTTCTCAGTGATCACCTCCAGGGGTGATTACCGACCAGCTCCATTATTGCAGTAATTAAATAATAAGGTTTGATTGTTTTGAAGAAATCTAAGTCTCTCCTTTTGATTACAATAATTCCACGACACTCTCCAACTATTTACTTTTTTCACAACTACCACCAGTTTTGTGCCAAAACATTAACAACAAAGACATATTGACATAATAAAATAAATAAAAGTGTGTAAAAAATATAAAGGATATTCCATGTTGAAACCCTCATATGAACTACCAATGCTATTGACTACGTTTATATTTACGATAGTTTTACAGATGTCACTCGGTTTTTTATTTCAAAATCATCGTATTTGAATATTTTATGTATTTGACATGTGATAAGCCACACAGAGGGCCAGGGATAATTACAGACATCATCTGATAAATTGCATTTTTTTAAAGTTACCCAAATTCTGGTAGTTTACAGGTCAAATTTGAACGTTTCTGGTAATGTACCCTCCCTTTACAACCCTCGTCTCCAGAGAGATACAGTGCATTCGGAAAGGATTCGAACCCCTTGACTTTTTCCACTTTTGGTTAAGTTACAGCCTTGTTCTAAAATGGATTAAATCTTTTTTTCCTCTCACCAATCTACACACAACACTCCATAATGACAAAGCAAAAATATTTTTGTTTACATTTTTAAAAATCAACGCTGAAATGTTACATTTACATAAGTATTCAGACCCTTTACTAAGTACTTTGTTGAAGCACCTTTGTCAGTGATTACAGCCTCGAGTCTTCTTGGGTATGTCGCTACAAGCTTGGCACTCCTGTATTTGGGGAGATTCTCCCTTTCGTCTGTGCTGATCCTCTCACTAGCTCTGTCGGGTTGGATGGGGGGGCATCACTGCACAGCTATTTTCAAGTCTCTCCAGAGATGTTCGATCGGGTTCAAGTCCGGGCTGTGTGCTTAGGGTCGTTGTCTTGTTGGAAGGTAAACCTTCGCACCCGTATGAGGTCTGGAGCAGGTTTTCATCAAGGATCTCTCTGTACTTTGCTCTGTTCATCTATCCCTCAATCCTGACTAGTCTCCCAGTCACTGCCGCTGAAAAACATCCCCACAGCATGATGCTGCCACCACCATACTTCACCGTAGGGACGGTGCTAGGTTTCCTCCAGACGTGTTGCTTGGCATTCAGGCCAAAGATTTCAATTTTGGTTTCATCACACCAGAGAATCTTGTTTCTCATGGTCTGAGTTCTTTAGGTGCCTTTTGGCAAACTCCAAACGGGCTGTCATGTGCCTTTTACTGAGGAGTGACTTCTGTCTGCCCACTCTACCATGGTGGAGGGCTGCACAGATAGTTTTCCTTCTGGAAGGTTCTCCCATCTCCACAAAGTAACTCTAGGGCTCTGTCAGAGTGACCATTGCATTCAGGGTCACCTCCCTGACCAAGGCCCTTCTCCCTCGATTTGTCAGTTTGGCTGGGCGTTCAGCTCTAGGAAGAGTCTTGTTGGTTCCAAACTTCTTCCATTTAAGAATGATGGAGGCCCATTTTTTTCTTGGGGAACTTCAATGCTGCATAATTTTTTTGGTCCCTTCCCAAATCTGTGCCTAGACACAATCCTGTCTCAAAGCTCTACAGACAATTCCTTCGACCTCATGGCTTGGATGTTGCTGTGACTTGCACTGTCAACTGTGGAACCTTATAAAAACAGGTTTGTGCATTTCCAAATCATGTTCAATCAATTGAATTGAAGACTGATCAACGGAAACTGGATGCACCTGAAGTCAATTTCGAGTCTCATAGCAAAGGGCCTGAATACTAATGTAAATAAGGTATTTCTGGTTGTATTTTTAATACATTTGCAAAACGTTTAATTATGGGGTATTGTGTGTAGTTTGATGACGAAACAAATGTAATTAACACATTTTAGAATGAGGCTGTAACGTAACAAAATGTGGAAAACGGGGAGGGGTCTGAAAACTTTCCAAATGCACTGTAGGTACAGCTAAACTAGGACATAGAGTTCACCATCTGAGATGTCAACAAAAACTGCTGAATACAAGGGGAGACACTTTGGTTTTAGAAGTGAGGGGGGGGGGGGACATGTCTTGGCGGGGGTCTATGGGGCCTCCCATTTTTGGGGGCATCTAAAGCTCATTTTCCGCATTTCTACACAATCTAATATGACCCGTGGTCCTTCTAGTCGTCTCTATTTAGAAAATGCCCCCAGTCATCAAGTTAAGTAAGAGATCATTATTAACTATGTTTAAGTGATTGATAAGACTGAACTATATTTTTGTTCAGTGTAATTCCTATCATAGGCTCAATGGTACTGTAGAGCTCTTTTTACTTGCACACAATATAGCTGGGTCACCTCGTCCTGCCCCTAGGGGTCCACGGCCCTGTAGCCCCCCAACTTAACACACCCCACTCAGCTTTAGGATCTTAGTGAAACATTCATTATTGGTTTCAGGTGTGTTAGGCCAAGGCCAGAGTGACAACCAACATTATCGCAGACCCCTAGGGACAGGACTGAGCAGCCAGCAGCTAGGGATTGCTTATATAGGTATCTCCCCCGACGTGGGCATGTTTTCAATAAAGACTCCTTTTGTCATTCCATATAAGGAATCTAGACCTTATGAAAGTTGCACAGTATACCCTTAATCTTGTAATAAATGAAATCTAGTAACCTGACATTTCTTTCATCCATTGTGGGAGGATAACCAACCTTCCAATTAATGCCACTCCAGTTCTTAGCAGCTACTGTATAAATGCTAGGTTATACAGTTTCTTCTGATAACAGTCTCCAGTATCAACATTACCAATCAAACAAAAACCGGGAGAAGGGAGAACCTGTAGACATGCTGAGATATAAGAACATACTCTTTGAACCTGTAGACATGCTGAGCTATAATAACATACTCTTTGCCAGAAATCAGCCAGCCTTGACAAGACCATAAGGAAATATGTCCCCTTTTGTATTTTACACCTCCAGCAGAGGAATGACATTTCTAACTGCATGTAATTCCATGTCACAGGCATATATAGTACGTTCTATGGATGGTCTTCAACTGCAGTAATTTGTCTGAGATGATATGAACATGGCTGGGCATTCAAACACATCTGTATCCATGCATCATCATCAATAGCATCTACCAGGTCTTCGACACATTTGTGGTTTGTGTCATCGGGAAAAGCCCATATCAATCCTTAATACAGTTTGGAAAACAACTTTAGAGGTTTGTCAGACTGCCTTAAAATAGCTTCAAGCTTCGACGCTTCTTGCTTCTCCAGTGTTTGATGCACAGCGAGAATAAAGTGTTGTATCTGCAAAAGTTCCCCTCAGCGCCATCAGAGACTGGTCTTCCCTGGGTGCCTGACCCTGATGAGACAGACCCCTTTCACCATTTGATCCTGCTCAGATGAGGCATGACAAAGACTTACCTTGGTGTACATTTATACATTATATTATCCATGGATAGAATCAATGATTCAATAATTGGAATGACCATTATTCACAGATCCCAGACTGTAGCATTCACATCAACTCAACAATCCATTCACTGATTGTTATAATATACTGCAAAATTCACCTGAGCTCCATAGACTGGTCTTCTTTGGCTGTCTGACCCTGCAGGGACACCTGTCACCATCTGATCTTGCTAAGACATGATGAGCATAGTGTTGTGTACTGACTGTGAACCATGACAGTGAAGCCTGTGGAGCTGTTTATACCATGTCAGTGTGAAAAGTATGGAATTAGCTAGAGAAACTGACATAACAATAACGTTACATTACTATACTGACTAATAAAAACTAATATTGCACTGAAAAAAACATCAGAATATCGGTCTTCAGTCGTTTGGCCGCTAGTTCAGGTCTAGTGTGGTTGAGGCTAGCTAACTCTAGCTAATGGTACAATGGTACATCTTATAATGTACTTGTGTTGAAACTGGACAAAACAAACAAGCTAGCTACGTGACAGATACCTAGAGTCTAGCTAGAGCTGAACTGGCTGTGGTAGCTACTAGCTAGCTACTAGTTCATTCACTTCAGTCGAGAGAGGATTAAACATTAGCTAATGTAACATGTCAGTTACACTACTAGCTCAGCACTGGGAATAAAATAAATTGGTTCTGCCAAACAGCAGTTACCTTGCCAGCTAGATCAGTCAACTAAAGAGTAGACAGTTTCTGCTCTGCTTGCTTTTACAACTCGGAGAAAAAGAACAACACAGACAGCAGCTGCCTCTGTTCATCTGTCCCGTGCTGGTCCTATACGCCAGCCTTTCAGAAGCTTTTCCTTCACACAGCCTGTCCGCACACTCTGTGGTGTCCATGCGGACCTGAATTCTGCCTGCTGAAACCGGAAAACGGTCTACCCGACCACTCTGAGGAGTCCGCATGGTGTTAAAGCATACCGGTGCGGCGTTTTGTATCACAGTGAAAGTTGCGCCCCTGCTGAATACAGTACTGTAATACTGTGCTGAATATATGTATATTCACAAGTCATTCTGAGATTCAAAAATGTAGTCATTCTTATCCAGAGCAACATATGATAAGCATTCTCTAGTATTCTTTGTCTCTTAGTCACATGGTCTTTGAATGTTCTCTCCAGACTAAGTGATTCATTATTACATAGCTAGTCATCATGGCCTAATGAACCAAATCAAAAGGATTGAGATGAATGAGCTGTCAAATAACCAATTGGATTAACAAATGAAGACAGAATTTAAATATATTCATTCTCATTTATTCAACAAAATATGACCTCCCCTTTAAAACCGGATAGCTCTGCCATCACCACAGAACATGTTTCTCCTGTCTTTGGTTTTCTATCCCTCCCTTACCCAGGTCACTCACCCAAATATTTAACAAAAAATATCACTATTAATCTGCTATACAAACAACAATTAAGAAGCCATTCATTCAGAGAAGGAGAAGAAAAAACAAAGTAGTTTTTTTTGCAAATGTATTTTACCGTGTGGAAACATATCTTGTTCATAATAGATAAAAAAATCTGGTTTTGGGTCAATTCCACTTAAATTTCAGTCAATTCAGGGAGTGCACTGAAATTCCAATTCTCTTCAATGCTTTTCAATTAAGACAATTTAGAATTAGGTTCACTTTCTGAATTGATTGGAATTTAAATGGAATTGACACCAAATCTGGATAAAATGAACTGTATTACTGAAACAAAATAACAAAAGTAAGAACAATTAAAAATAATTTATTGGATAGTAAACCTGAAAGCCAAAGCGCTCAGTTAAAAAATAAATAAAATGTATCTTTTCAAATCAGATAAGAAGCAAATGCATGGAACAGAAACCAATCTCAAAACCATAACCGAGCTAAACGCACTCAAGGTCAAGCAAACATGCATCCGCCCCCCCCCCCCCCCCATTTCCTCCAGCCTCCCCACAGTGCTGAAGGCTGCCATCACTGTCCCCTCGCCACTGCAATCACTATTCCCAGCTTGACGTCAGGAGATCCATGAGGTGTTACACAGCATCCTACCAACAGCTATCAGCCAGCTATCAACCAGCTCAGTTTGTGGTGCTGTTACAACCTAGCATGGTACCATGTCCACTCGTCCAGTCCAATCCGCTTGTTCATGAGCAGTATCCTAGCAGTGTACATACATGCAAGCATCCAGCACCTTCTAGGACTCCTCCATAGGATCCTGGTTTGGTATGGAATTGCAGTGATTCCCCCATATAGCTGGAACATCCTGCCCACAGAGGCCCCTGAAACACCTTCATCCAGGGCTACCATAACCATCCTATTAAAACTAATCGGATCCACAGAGTTCCCAGCAGTTTTAGGCAGGGGGCAGCAGAGCTAGGCGGGAAGGAGTGGGGGGGGGGGCGCCTTGGCTTAGTAATGCTAGGAGAAACACTGTAATAGACTGTGTGGATGGATGGAGATGAGCGATCACTGGTAGCCCAAGGCAGACGCTGAGCCCAGTCTCTGGCTATAAAGGGCGTAGTGGGGGTAGTAAGGAGAACCAGCCTGGAGGGAGTGCAGGGGGATGGAGGTAGGTCCAGGGGGCAGGTGGACCTTACCATAGGGGTGGTACCGGGCCAGACCCAGGGTATGAGGAGCCCTAAGGGCGAAGGAGTTCTGCAGGGAGGCCTGGCTCTGATGGGGGAGGTGGAGTTGGCAGGAGGCAACAGAGGAGGAGGAGACAGAGGGGTAGGCAGAGAGGAGCTTACTGTCCATCCCTCCGGGTAAGGAGGTGTGCGTGCGCAGGTGGGCCAGCAGCTCGTCTGAGGTGGAGAAGCGTTTATCACAGGGCCCCGCAGCTGACACCCAGTTACAGGCATGAGGCATGGGGTCATTGGAGAGCATGAAACCGTAGGTGTAGAGTGGGTGAGACAGGGTGGGGGTGATGCTGGAAGACATAGTGCTGGGGTGGAGGGAGTGGAGGGGGTGGGAGGTATAGACCAAGCCTGGGTAGCCTGTTTTGAGGGTGGAGGAGGGGTCGTGGATGCAGGGGTTGCTGCTCCCCAGGTGGGGCACGTTGGGGTAGCTGAGGCAGTAAGGGTCCCTGCAAAAGCCCTGCATGAAGGAGGGGGGAGAGGCTCCAGTGGAGTGCTTCACCCCCACACCCCCACCTCCCAGACCAGACTTGTTAGGGTCCAAACCTGGGACAAACTGGGAGGGATATCCAGCGTAGGAACCCACTACAGAGCCATGGTAGCCCATTCCAGAGGATGACATGGGGAAGACAGAGTGGCCAGTCTTGTAAGGGGAGATGGGAGCGATATGTCCAGGGCCCAGGCCAGGCTGTGGTGGTTGGGAGTCCGCCTTGGGCCCCTCGTGGCTGGGGCTTCCCTCGGAGCTGCCTGTGCTGGAGTTCGTGCTGGCTCTGGCGTGGCTGGAGTTAGCCAGTTGGGGACTGTCCAAATGAACCTTATTCACATCCAACTCCTTTTTAAGATGGCCACCGCTGCTACTGTTCCTCTGTGGACTGGCCTGTTCCTGTTTGTGTTCTCCATTCAGAGTCTGAGAGCGGGAATTCCGTTGTCCATGTGGCGACTGGCTCTGTCTGTGTGTCTGGGACGATGGCTGCTGCGTGTGCTGAGGGGGCGTGCCACTACCCACCCTGGAGTTGGGAGATATGGCATGTGGTGGAAAGGATGGACAAGAGCCTGAGTTACTGTTAGCACATCCATTCCCATTGCTAGGTACCCTGAACCCAGCTTTATCAGAGCTGTTATTAGAGCTACTAACCCCATCCCGCCGACTGTCTCCCCCGACTTTGTTATAGGGCTTGAAGCTGGACTTGTCGTCCTTTATGGGCCGGTGGTCCCCAAGTTTGTGACTGGAGGAGGAGGAAGAGGAGCGTCCATTATGGTCCTTATCACCATGGCCATTGGAGGAAATGGAGCCTAGCTTGGAGGAGGGAGGAGGGTCAGGCTTGCCGATCTGGGAGCAGGTCTGAGCCAGCAGGGCCAGGGGACTCTTCTTGGCATCCAGCTGGAGAAATAAACCCAGACTTAAAGTTAAGTTGAACCAATTTTCACAACGTTGAATGTAATGGGTATGTGGAAAGGAAAAACGTATACACACTCCACTTAGACAGATGCAGAAAGAAAGACATAGACAGAAACAAAGACAGAACTGTAGGCCTATGTCTATTGTCAGTGAATAATTGTTTGACCAGTAACACAGACCCCTTGGGCCCTCTATGAATTACAACCGTAACGTTCATATAATAGCCTACTAATAAATATTGTTGTTAACAGTCATTGTTACGAATTGTTGGCAGTAGGCCAGACGGTGTCGCGCTGTAGGCTAGGGCTAGTTTTATCGAATGGATGTATTGCCTACAAAGTTTAAGCAATACAATGGTGGGAACGGTAACTCGGACAGTGAGTGGTCTATGAGTAAAGACCGTCAGGGAACTACTTTTAAAAAAGTCCCTGACTGTGCGCATCAATAAAATAAATAGCCCTACTACGGACATATATTGCGCATTATTGGCTAAAAGCTGAACTTGCTTTGCGCAAAAACGCAGCAAAGTGTTGAGAGAATAAAGGTGTATTGAATTGGCTATATGTCAAACAACAACACACATCTGTGTGACAATTACCATGGCAATAGAAACATAATTACAATACCTCAATGTTCACTGGTGCAGATTGTAAGGGCTGCAGGTAGTCCGGGTGGTGGAGCAAGTGGCCGGTGTGCGCCGTCAACATCTTGAGTATCCGGATAGGGAGGCGCTTTGCCTGGCGAATAGGATCCAAAGGAGTCGGTGAACAAACTAACGCGCCCGTTGGCGAGCTGCAGTTATCACGATCGTCACAGGGCTCCGAGGTCTGGCAGCGTATCTCGTGCGTAATAGTTCCAGCAGGGGAATCTTTCATCGGAGATGGAAACGAAAATATGTTTGAGAAGGACAGTGTTTTGTTACAGTCCCGAAAAAATAAATGCTATAATTATCCCTGCGCAGTGTACAGCGTAGTTTATAATCCGGGAGAGAAAGTATGTTGCCTATTCACCATCCAATTTCATCAAACAGAAGTTAACGGTCGGCTCTTCTTTACTCATGGTACCGATTCCAGAATTGTTCTTCCAGGCGTTCTAATTCACAAAAGCTACATCAATCGAAATGTGAGCGAAATACATGCATACAATTGAGTTATAAAATAAGTATAGCCAAAATTAGAAAAGATGTAGATATTTCCAAAACACGGCCGCGATACATATAATTTCGGACTCTCACCGCTCCAGTGTATAGCTTGGCTCTCTCCCTCTCTGTCGCCGTCTGTTCAGCAGTTACACATCAACTGGACCGTACCTCGAGTGTATGAGATCACAAGGGGACCTTCAAAGTAAGCGAGCCGCGGTCCAGTGGATGGCTGCATCGGTAATGAGAATGGTTGGTGCGTTTCTTCTGAAGGCGGAGCAATATTGTCCCCCTCGGCCAATGAAGACAGACTGTCTGTGCACTGTATTTCACAGCGTTAGATACATCTTCTGATAATCTTTCAAATGTCTTCCTGTCAGAACGGAATGTAATTTCCTTTGATGCAAAAATTCTAACAGGCGCCCTATATGGCATTTATGTTGATTTATGTATGACTGATTGTATCAGTGTGCCATCTACATGACCAACAGGGGGCACTATTGATGACATTGTATCGCAGTTCATCAGCAGCATCACCGATACCGATAGCACATTTATATTCATTAGCCTCTTGTGACTATTGTGGTCACTGCAGGGGTGAAATAAAGTTCATTTTGGCAGAAATTGAATAACGTTGTCTAACCCCAGGTGTGACATTCAACAACCATTTTACTCTCTGTCTCCTGATTTGAACTTTAAAACCAGTTAACTGTAACTAAATGTCATCTTAAGTGTCATCTACACAATCCCCAAAAGTCATTTGTTTAATCATGCGAGGCCATAAACAATAACTAGTTGTGCTGCATACTCAAAGAAAGGTTAGAATCTCACCTTTCTGGTACAAAATAGTTATAAGTTGCTGAGATGTAGTCACGTTTTAGGACACAAGCTCAAGTACACAATACAAATAACATATACAAATATGACATTTTCTATTCAACAAAACTGTATAAAAAAGGCTTGAAATGACATATGCTTTCTAAATGTAGCATAATCATATTATAAACCGACTAACTATAAGATTTCACTTGACTTAAAACTGTGAAATAAATATTTGTATGTTTAGTGTTAGTGAACACTTGCATATTTTGTAAAGGTCTCTATTGATAAAAACGTCTGCTCCCATCGCCGTGAATGTCTCACAGTGTTCTTGCTTGGCTTCCTGAACTCGCTAGGAACTCACATGAATAAAAATATTGTCCGTCTATGACAAAACAAAAGTGTTTTTTTGTTTCATACCTATGATTTTTGTAACTTGTATTAATGGCTAGGAATGGATCTCTGAATGTGCTACCATGATGAAACCACTCTCTCCTGCTGGCTACAATGTACCGAATACAGGCATGTGTCTTTTGTCGGTGGCTGTGAAGTAGGGGTCAACCAGGAATTGGTAGGAGGGACACAGCCATCTTCAAGTGGTTTCAGATTTCAAATCTATGTCACACAGACCCAGAAAAAAATACTAGCGTCCGTGGGAACCAGGGCCCTCATTTATCAATGTTGCTTACGAACAGAAATGTCCCTTAACCATGCGTGCGATCATTTCTAAGCAAAGCGTGGGATTTATCCATTTGTACTTACACTTGCGAATGTGTGTACGCACAGCGCCGTGTGGTGGAAAGGTCAAACTGCTAATGAAATACCATCCACCAAATGGAGAAAGGATTGACATACTGGACCAAATCATAAAATAAGAGAATACATGAATAGTTTTCTCAGGGTGCTATCGCATTCATAAACATGTAACCATTTAAGCCTAATTGAAAAATAAAGTCAATTAGAAAGAGAGTGGAATAAATAATATAAAAGGCAACACTGATGCATTGTGACTTGTCCAAAATGGCAAATATTGCATTGCTGGAGGATCTGGCGTAAGCTGCATTTACTCAGGGAGCGTGTTTTCAATGAGCGTGCGGATTTCTTTGCTGAGCGACGCTTGGCTTATTGGTAGATTTCATTTTCCAAGGCATATTTTATGGTATCTCTGCAACCAACTCTCTCCAGTATTAGAAAGGGAGACGAGACGCAACAATGCCATCCCAGTGCAAACCCAAGTCCTCTCCACCCTGGGATTTATGGCCACTGGAACATTCCAACGGGAGATTGTGGATTGTCTGACATTTCACAACCAACCATGAGCTGAATATTGCCTGCAGTCCTTCATGGCATTATTTCATTGATCCCACAATATATCCAGTTTCCGTACACTGCTGTGCAACAGGCCAGAGTGAAAAGGGATTTCCATACCATAGCTGAATTTCCCAATGTCATTGGAGCAGTTGACTGCACCCACATCGCAATTAAAGCACCGTCATTGAACGAATTGAACTTCGTCAACAGAAAAGGTTTCCATTCGGTCCATGTGCAGGTCCTCTGTGATTCACATCTGGCTCTGTTGAATGTAGTGGCCAAACGGCCTGGTGGGACACATTATTCACTCATTGTGCAGAACAGTTCAGTCAGCCTTAACCTCCAGGAAGGAGCTGTTGAGGATGGATGGCTTATTGGTAAGTGACTTGTTTTATTTGCCATGTTTGACCTCTTCTGGGAAACAATATCTGAATGTTGTGTTCATAACTGCAGGAGACCGGGGCGACCCATGAACAACATGGCTGATGACTCCCCTCACAAACCAACAAGAGGCCAGGTACAACCAAGCCTACACACAAGAACATTGGCGTGCACCATAAGCCTGCTGAAAGGGAGTTGGCTGTGCTTGTCTGGGACAGGAGGCACACTGCAATACCAGCCTAGCAAGGTTTACCTCTGAAATGACATTCCTTCAAATGCCATTACGTGAATTTAATACAATGTGCAGGTTTGCTACATTGTCAAGGCTTGTAGTGTGCTCCACAACATTGCAATCAAAAATGTAATTCCACTGAATGATCCACCCAGACCTGATGAGCCTACACCTGACAGGGAGTTTCCCACCACCCATAGCCCTGGCACCGAGGACAAGAGTCAATATTATACCACGGTTTTAGGTATCTGTTCTTTCAAATATTGTAGCGAAATCGACAAGGAAAACAAATTTACATGGCATCAGAATGTATTGTCTCACATGTTTGACACAATCAACAAGTTCTTTCAATTATTGATTTCTCTCTCTCAGGCCGTTGCATACATCCTCCAGCTGCTGTTTGAGTCCAAGAATTGATGTGTTGATCTCTTCTTGTTGTTTCAGGACCGTGTCAGTCAAAATATGCGGCGCAGCTGAAGCGTTCGCCAAAAAAGGACACACTTCTTGTAGGCCTGGGGATGTAGGCCTGGGGATGTAGGCCTGGGGATGAGGGGTCAAATCACCCACATCGGTGAAGATTTCATGTTTTGTTCTTTTTTTAATATTCATTTTGTTACACACATATATAGATATAGACACATATATATATAAATGTAAACTCAGCAAAAAAAGAAACATCCTCGCACTGTCAACTGCGTTGCTTTTCAGCAAACTTAACATGTGTAAATATTTGTATGAACATAACAAGCTTCAACAACTGAGACATAAACTGAACAAGTTCCACAGACATGTGACTAACAGAAATGGAATAATGTGTCCCTGAACAAAGCGGGGGAGGGGGGTCAAAACCAAAAGTAACAGTCAGTATCTGGTGTGGCCACCAGCTGCATTAAGTACTGCAGTACATCTTCTCCTCATGGACTGTACCAGATTTTCCAGTTCTTGCTGTGATATGTTACCCTGCTCTTTCACCAAGGCACCTGAAAGTTCCTGGACATTTCTGGGGGGAATGGTCCTAGCCCTCACCCTCCAATCCAACAAGTCTCAGACGTGCTCAATGGGATTGAGGTCCAGGCTTCTTCGCTGGCCATGGCAGAACACTGACATTCCTCTCTTGCAGGAAATCCCCCACAGAAAGAGCAATATGGCTGGTGGCATTGTCATGCTGGAGGGTCATGTCAGGATGAGCCTGCAGGAAGGGTACCACAAGAGGGAGGAGGATATCTTCCCTGTAACACACAGCATCACACAACTCCAAGCGGGCTGTCATGTGTCTTTTACTCAGGAGTGGCTTCTGTCTGCCCACTCTACCATGGGGAGGGCTGCACAGATGGTTGTCCTTCTGGAAGGTTCTCCCATCTCACAAAGGAACTCTAGAGCTTTGTCAGAGTGACCATTGGTGTTTGGTCACCTCCCTGACCAAGGCCCTTCTCCCCTGATATGTCAGTTTGGCCGGGCCAGCTCTGGGAAGATTCTTGGTGGTTCAACGAACTTCTTCCAATGAATGATGGAGGCTACTGTATTCTTGCGGACCTTCAATGCTGCAGAAATGTTTTGGTACCCTTCCCCAGATCTGTGCCTCGACACAATCCTGTCTCGGCGCTCTACAGACAATTCCTTCAGCCTCATGGCTTGGTTTTTGCTCTGACATGCACTGTCAACTGTGGGACCTTATATAGACAGTTGTGTGCCTTTTCAAATCATGTCTAGTCAATTGAATTTACCACAGGTGGACACCAATCAAGTTGTAGAAACATGTCAAGAATGATCCATGGAAACAGGATGCACCTGAGCTCAATTTCGAGTCTCATAGCAAATGGTCTGAATACTTACTGTAAGTAAATAAGGTATTTAATTTTTTATAAATGTGCAAATATTTCTAAAAACCTGTTTTCATTTTGTCATGATGGGGTATTGTTTGTAGATTGATGAGGAAAATCATTTATTTAATATATTTTAGAAAAAGGCTGTAACGTGACAAAATGTGGAAAAAGTCAAGGGGTCTGAACACATTCTGAATGCATTGTAAATGTACATGACTGTATTGTACAAGTGCTGGTCATCTAGGGTTGTACCTGTAGACTTTCCATCACCATGAAGAAAAACAATGACCATTACAGTAACTGAGTACATTGAGACATCAAGTGGTTTTTGATGATGTGATGGGATTATGTGGCTCAGTTGGTAGAGCATGGTGCTTGCGATGCTAGGGTAGTGGATTTGATTCCCATGGCGGACCAGTACAAAACTGTATGCACTCACTACTGTAAGTTGCTCTGGATAAAATCAACTACTAAAATGGAAAACTAATGAACAGTCCATTTCAGTTTTCACATAGAAATAAGTATTTCAAGAAGCTGGAATTCATATATCAAGCAAGTGTTTTTATATTCCACAAGTATTATCAGATGAACTGTTTTGTACAGATAATTAGCAGACTCAAGTTACAAATGCTGGTAAACACTACAATACATTTTGCCTTTACTAGTCCTGTACTAGAGGACCGATATAGACGTCTTAAGTGCAGGCCAAAAAATAATTCTGCACCCCACCTCAAACTACTTCCCACGGCTATGACTGGTTGGACTTCATTTACTGTACTCATTTACTGTACTCATGCTCTCTCCTCCCTGTAAAAGTCTCCCAGACGTTGATCCCCAGGTGAGTCTGCTGGGCTATGGAAGTCCAAAGCACCACATGATAAAGAGACCTCCATCCTGTTGTCCGCTTATATGCAGATAGTTCCCCGAGGAAGGACGCAACTATCAAGGCTTTTAAAGGCCACATTTTGGGGATGACGAAATGTAATATCGTTTTGTATAAACTCGTTTTCATTTTGATAGATTACAAAACACACACTTTTTCATATGCACGTTAATCACACTGACTTTGACGAACTTAAACTCAAAGACAATACTTGGAGCTTATGATTAAAAAAGGTCTAAAGTAAATACAAGTCTCATGTCCAGGGCGAAATATATTTTTGTTCATGTATCAGACATCACACAGGTGTGCCAACTAAAATATATATCCCAGACCAGATGGAAGAATGGGACAAGTAGAGTTCATAAGTTCATAAGCATTGTTTAATACCTCTAGGGCAAGGGTAGGCAACCCTGGTCCTGGAGGGCCGCAGGCACTTCATGTTTTTGATTTAACCGACCTGGAAGACCAGGTGTGTTGAATTTAGGCAATCGCTCAACTGATCAATTAGCTCAGTTGGTCATAAAAAACCTAATAGAACTGCCCTTTCAATAACTCATTGCTTCAAGCCACACGCCGGCACACACCCACCGAACAGAGCAAACGTATCAGTCTGTTCAAGAACGTACAAGAATGTTTTGAGAAACCATGGCACCGCACCCCCGGTGACTAGTTTAAACTAAATCCTGCAGTACCTGCGGCACTTCAGGTACAGGATTGCCTACACCTGCTCTAGGGTCCTGCGGTGAAAGGACTGCTGTGCAGGGTATTGGGCAACAGCTTTCTTCCAGGGCCCGTATTCACAAAGCGTGATCTAGGATAAACCTCCCGCTTGTCAGCCAAATTATATGAAAACAACATTTGCCCCCAGTCAACTGTAAGTGCTGTTATTGTGATGTGGAAATGTCTAGGAGCAACAACGGCTCAGCCGCGAAGTGGTAGGCCACACAAGCTCGAAGAACGGGACCACTGAGTGCTGAAGCGCACAGCGAGTAGAAGAACCGCCTGTCCTCCGTTGCAACACTCACTACCGAGTTCCAAACTGCCTCTGGAAGCAACGTCAGCACAATAACTGTTCGTCGGGACCTTCATGAAATGGGTCTACGTGGCCGAGCAGCCGGACACGAGTCATAATATCACCATGCGCAACGCCAAGTGTCGGGTGGAGTGGCAGAAAGCTCACCGCCATTGGACTCTGGAGCAGTGGAAATGCTCAAACAGTCAATGCATACCTCCATACGGAAAAGCAGGTCTCTCTGTGGGTAAGGGCTTTGTGATGGAATGTGTAGGCATCGCTTCCTTTTAGGTGGTTGTAGAATTAAACAGCTCTTTTCTGGATGTTGACAACTAGCGGGTGTAGTCCTAATTCGGCACTACATGCATTGTTTGGGGTATATTTTTGCAGAATTCTGCATGGAGTCTCAATTGGGTGTTTGTCCCATTTTGTGAATTCTTGGTTGGTGAGTGGACCCCAGAGCTCAATTATAGAGGGCAATGGGTTCTATAACTGATTTGAAGTGTTTTCTGCCAGATCCTAATGGGGATGTAGTTTTATGTTCCTTTTGATTCCTATTGCCTTCTCTCTCAGATCGTTCACAGCCTTGTGGAAGTTACCTGTGGTGTTAATGTTTAGGCCAAGGTAAGTATAATTGTTTCGCTCTCTCTCTCTATCTCTTTGCATGGACATAGAACATGTCACATTGGAGTCCATTGCTTTTTATTATTTAATGTCATTTTCACAACCAGTCAGGGAGAGTAGTGATAAAGAGTTTGAACAGCACCTCCGTATTCACACTTCCATATATCTGGAATGTTAATAACTTGATTGCATTACCGCCAGGCTGCTGACTGACTCTGCAATGAGCTAATTTTGTTAACCTAATTATACAATGAATTGGTTAAAGTACTTAAAAATTACGCCTGACAAGAGCTATTAGCTGCGGCCCGGAATAGTCTCAGTCAGAGGGGCTTTGATGCTCCCAATCCTCTGGCTGCCGTCTCAATCCAGGGAGAAATGGGTCTTAATCCATCAGAATCATAACCTATGGGCAAAAGGCCGCATGGAGATGTGTCCCTCTACTACAGAGTATCCTCGATATAAGAAATCTGTGCCTAATGGCAAAACATAGAATTAAGCAATAAGGCCCGAGGAGGTGTGGTATATGGCCAATATACCATGGCTAAGGGTTGTTCTTAGGCACGACGCCTGAACACAGCCATTAGCCATGGTATATTGGCCATATATCACAAACTCCAGAGGTGCCTTATTGCTATTATAAACTGGTTACCAATGTAATTACAGCAGTAAAAATTAATGTGTTGTCATACCATGGTATGCGGTCTGATATACCACGGCTGTCAGCCAATCAGCATTCAGGGCTCGACCCACCCAGTTTATAACAGTGAATATAGTAGTAATACAATTAAGAATAATATTGTGCATAATATAGTTTTTATATTGGTATAGTCTACGTGATGTATATACTAACCCGCAGCTTGTTTTAATGTGTTAGTCATCAAACCATCCTCATACGGCAGCCAGTAGTCAGTGTTTTTTTTAAGGTGATATCTAGTGTTGGAACTAACCAGCCCTTTGACATCCCTTTGCCCTCAGATAGACACCCAGAGCAACACAACCCCCAGTTACTACTGCTCTACACACCTTTTCTAAACTTTTACTGTCCATACTGTCTATAAGTACCTTCATATACAGTACATATATATTTATACTTCGGAATCTGCTGATCCACCCAGACCTGATGAGCCTACACCTGACAGGGAGTTTCCCACCACCCATAGCCCTGGCACCGAGGACAAGAGTCAATATTATACCACGGTTTTAGGTATCTGTTCTTTCAAATATTGTAGCGAAATCGACAAGGAAAACAAATTTACATGGCATCAGAATGTATTGTCTCACATGTTTGACACAATCAACAAGTTCTTTCAATTATTGATTTCTCTCTCTCAGGCCGTTGCATACATCCTCCAGCTGCTGTTTGAGTCCAAGAATTGATGTGTTGATCTCTTCTTGTTGTTTCAGGACCGTGTCAGTCAAAATATGCGGCGCAGCTGAAGCGTTCGCCAAAAAAGGACACACTTCTTGTAGGCCTGGGGATGTAGGCCTGGGGATGTAGGCCTGGGGATGAGGGGTCAAATCACCCACATCGGTGAAGATTTCATGTTTTTGTTCTTTTTTTAATATTCATTTTGTTACACACATATATAGATATAGACACATATATATATAAATGTAAACTCAGCAAAAAAGAAACATCCTCGCACTGTCAACTGCGTTGCTTTTCAGCAAACTTAACATGTGTAAATATTTGTATGAACATAACAAGCTTCAACAACTGAGACATAAACTGAACAAGTTCCACAGACATGTGACTAACAGAAATGGAATAATGTGTCCCTGAACAAAGCGGGGGAGGGGGGTCAAAACCAAAAGTAACAGTCAGTATCTGGTGTGGCCACCAGCTGCATTAAGTACTGCAGTACATCTTCTCCTCATGGACTGTACCAGATTTTCCAGTTCTTGCTGTGATATGTTACCCTGCTCTTTCACCAAGGCACCTGAAAGTTCCTGGACATTTCTGGGGGGAATGGTCCTAGCCCTCACCCTCCAATCCAACAAGTCTCAGACGTGCTCAATGGGATTGAGGTCCAGGCTTCTTCGCTGGCCATGGCAGAACACTGACATTCCTCTCTTGCAGGAAATCCCCCACAGAAAGAGCAATATGGCTGGTGGCATTGTCATGCTGGAGGGTCATGTCAGGATGAGCCTGCAGGAAGGGTACCACAAGAGGGAGGAGGATATCTTCCCTGTAACACACAGCATCACACAACTCCAAGCGGGCTGTCATGTGTCTTTTACTCAGGAGTGGCTTCTGTCTGCCCACTCTACCATGGGGAGGGCTGCACAGATGGTTGTCCTTCTGGAAGGTTCTCCCATCTCACAAAGGAACTCTAGAGCTTTGTCAGAGTGACCATTGGTGTTTGGTCACCTCCCTGACCAAGGCCCTTCTCCCCTGATATGTCAGTTTGGCCGGGCCAGCTCTGGGAAGATTCTTGGTGGTTCAACGAACTTCTTCCAATGAATGATGGAGGCTACTGTATTCTTGCGGACCTTCAATGCTGCAGAAATGTTTTGGTACCCTTCCCCAGATCTGTGCCTCGACACAATCCTGTCTCGGCGCTCTACAGACAATTCCTTCAGCCTCATGGCTTGGTTTTTGCTCTGACATGCACTGTCAACTGTGGGACCTTATATAGACAGTTGTGTGCCTTTTCAAATCATGTCTAGTCAATTGAATTTACCACAGGTGGACACCAATCAAGTTGTAGAAACATGTCAAGAATGATCCATGGAAACAGGATGCACCTGAGCTCAATTTCGAGTCTCATAGCAAATGGTCTGAATACTTACTGTAAGTAAATAAGGTATTTAATTTTTTATAAATGTGCAAATATTTCTAAAAACCTGTTTTCATTTTGTCATGATGGGGTATTGTTTGTAGATTGATGAGGAAAATCATTTATTTAATATATTTTAGAAAAAGGCTGTAACGTGACAAAATGTGGAAAAAGTCAAGGGGTCTGAACACATTCTGAATGCATTGTAAATGTACATGACTGTATTGTACAAGTGCTGGTCATCTAGGGTTGTACCTGTAGACTTTCCATCACCATGAAGAAAAACAATGACCATTACAGTAACTGAGTACATTGAGACATCAAGTGGTTTTTGATGATGTGATGGGATTATGTGGCTCAGTTGGTAGAGCATGGTGCTTGCGATGCTAGGGTAGTGGATTTGATTCCCATGGCGGACCAGTACAAAACTGTATGCACTCACTACTGTAAGTTGCTCTGGATAAAATCAACTACTAAAATGGAAAACTAATGAACAGTCCATTTCAGTTTTCACATAGAAATAAGTATTTCAAGAAGCTGGAATTCATATATCAAGCAAGTGTTTTTATATTCCACAAGTATTATCAGATGAACTGTTTTGTACAGATAATTAGCAGACTCAAGTTACAAATGCTGGTAAACACTACAATACATTTTGCCTTTACTAGTCCTGTACTAGAGGACCGATATAGACGTCTTAAGTGCAGGCCAAAAAATAATTCTGCACCCCACCTCAAACTACTTCCCACGGCTATGACTGGTTGGACTTCATTTACTGTACTCATTTACTGTACTCATGCTCTCTCCTCCCTGTAAAAGTCTCCCAGACGTTGATCCCCAGGTGAGTCTGCTGGGCTATGGAAGTCCAAAGCACCACATGATAAAGAGACCTCCATCCTGTTGTCCGCTTATATGCAGATAGTTCCCCGAGGAAGGACGCAACTATCAAGGCTTTTAAAGGCCACATTTTGGGGATGACGAAATGTAATATCGTTTTGTATAAACTCGTTTTCATTTTGATAGATTACAAAACACACACTTTTTCATATGCACGTTAATCACACTGACTTTGACGAACTTAAACTCAAAGACAATACTTGGAGCTTATGATTAAAAAAGGTCTAAAGTAAATACAAGTCTCATGTCCAGGGCGAAATATATTTTTGTTCATGTATCAGACATCACACAGGTGTGCCAACTAAAATATATATCCCAGACCAGATGGAAGAATGGGACAAGTAGAGTTCATAAGTTCATAAGCATTGTTTAATACCTCTAGGGCAAGGGTAGGCAACCCTGGTCCTGGAGGGCCGCAGGCACTTCATGTTTTTGATTTAACCGACCTGGAAGACCAGGTGTGTTGAATTTAGGCAATCGCTCAACTGATCAATTAGCTCAGTTGGTCATAAAAAACCTAATAGAACTGCCCTTTCAATAACTCATTGCTTCAAGCCACACGCCGGCACACACCCACCGAACAGAGCAAACGTATCAGTCTGTTCAAGAACGTACAAGAATGTTTTGAGAAACCATGGCACCGCACCCCCGGTGACTAGTTTAAACTAAATCCTGCAGTACCTGCGGCACTTCAGGTACAGGATTGCCTACACCTGCTCTAGGGTCCTGCGGTGAAAGGACTGCTGTGCAGGGTATTGGGCAACAGCTTTCTTCCAGGGCCCGTATTCACAAAGCGTGATCTAGGATAAACCTCCCGCTTGTCAGCCAAATTATATGAAAACAACATTTGCCCCCAGTCAACTGTAAGTGCTGTTATTGTGATGTGGAAATGTCTAGGAGCAACAACGGCTCAGCCGCGAAGTGGTAGGCCACACAAGCTCGAAGAACGGGACCACTGAGTGCTGAAGCGCACAGCGAGTAGAAGAACCGCCTGTCCTCCGTTGCAACACTCACTACCGAGTTCCAAACTGCCTCTGGAAGCAACGTCAGCACAATAACTGTTCGTCGGGACCTTCATGAAATGGGTCTACGTGGCCGAGCAGCCGGACACGAGTCATAATATCACCATGCGCAACGCCAAGTGTCGGGTGGAGTGGCAGAAAGCTCACCGCCATTGGACTCTGGAGCAGTGGAAATGCTCAAACAGTCAATGCATACCTCCATACGGAAAAGCAGGTCTCTCTGTGGGTAAGGGCTTTGTGATGGAATGTGTAGGCATCGCTTCCTTTTAGGTGGTTGTAGAATTAAACAGCTCTTTTCTGGATGTTGACAACTAGCGGGTGTAGTCCTAATTCGGCACTACATGCATTGTTTGGGGTATATTTTTGCAGAATTCTGCATGGAGTCTCAATTGGGTGTTTGTCCCATTTTGTGAATTCTTGGTTGGTGAGTGGACCCCAGAGCTCAATTATAGAGGGCAATGGGTTCTATAACTGATTTGAAGTGTTTTCTGCCAGATCCTAATGGGGATGTAGTTTTATGTTCCTTTTGATTCCTATTGCCTTCTCTCTCAGATCGTTCACAGCCTTGTGGAAGTTACCTGTGGTGTTAATGTTTAGGCCAAGGTAAGTATAATTGTTTCGCTCTCTCTCTCTATCTCTTTGCATGGACATAGAACATGTCACATTGGAGTCCATTGCTTTTTATTATTTAATGTCATTTTCACAACCAGTCAGGGAGAGTAGTGATAAAGAGTTTGAACAGCACCTCCGTATTCACACTTCCATATATCTGGAATGTTAATAACTTGATTGCATTACCGCCAGGCTGCTGACTGACTCTGCAATGAGCTAATTTTGTTAACCTAATTATACAATGAATTGGTTAAAGTACTTAAAAATTACGCCTGACAAGAGCTATTAGCTGCGGCCCGGAATAGTCTCAGTCAGAGGGGCTTTGATGCTCCCAATCCTCTGGCTGCCGTCTCAATCCAGGGAGAAATGGGTCTTAATCCATCAGAATCATAACCTATGGGCAAAAGGCCGCATGGAGATGTGTCCCTCTACTACAGAGTATCCTCGATATAAGAAATCTGTGCCTAATGGCAAAACATAGAATTAAGCAATAAGGCCCGAGGAGGTGTGGTATATGGCCAATATACCATGGCTAAGGGTTGTTCTTAGGCACGACGCCTGAACACAGCCATTAGCCATGGTATATTGGCCATATATCACAAACTCCAGAGGTGCCTTATTGCTATTATAAACTGGTTACCAATGTAATTACAGCAGTAAAAATTAATGTGTTGTCATACCATGGTATGCGGTCTGATATACCACGGCTGTCAGCCAATCAGCATTCAGGGCTCGACCCACCCAGTTTATAACAGTGAATATAGTAGTAATACAATTAAGAATAATATTGTGCATAATATAGTTTTTATATTGGTATAGTCTACGTGATGTATATACTAACCCGCAGCTTGTTTTAATGTGTTAGTCATCAAACCATCCTCATACGGCAGCCAGTAGTCAGTGTTTTTTTTAAGGTGATATCTAGTGTTGGAACTAACCAGCCCTTTGACATCCCTTTGCCCTCAGATAGACACCCAGAGCAACACAACCCCCAGTTACTACTGCTCTACACACCTTTTCTAAACTTTTACTGTCCATACTGTCTATAAGTACCTTCATATACAGTACATATATATTTATACTTCGGAATCTGCTCGTTCTGAGGTTCATTGTTCTGTATTAGTTAATTTATTGTGCTAGAGGGTTTTTATCTAAACCAAAGAATATCATTTTAAGATGGTTCTATACATCAGTTGGGGAGTCTATAAGCTCTAATATGTCCTGAACCTAGAATGCATCCTTGAAGTGTTTTCTTCCCAGGAGTAATGCAAGGCTGCTGGGATCAGAGGTAAATACAGGGCCTGGCCTGTTAAAAGTGTTGTAAAAAGTACTGTTAAAATAGGCTTCAAATTATTAAAAGACAAAAAAGCGATTGTAATTGTGTTGAATTGTGTTTGGGAAATTAAGATTTAAAAAGGTAGTGGTACTATTTCATTCAGCTAAGTTATGTGTAGGCGGTTTAACTTACCCTGTCCCAACTTACTTGTGCCAAGAGACCACTTTTGGACAAACTGTGTTTTCAAAACTTTAACCTCTACGGAATCGGTGTGCCTGAACCAAGACGGTTGTAGCTAACATGCGCTAATGTGACTAGAATGACGTTGTAAGTAACAGCCGACTTTCCAGGACATAGACATGTCTTATATGGCCAGAAAACGTACATTCTTATTAATTTACCTGAACTGTCCTATTTACAGAAGCTATTACAGTGAATAAATACCATGCTATTGTTTGAGGAGAGTGCACAACAACAAAACGCTTTTATCATGGCAACTGGTTTGATACATTCACCTCTAAAGGTACCTCTGAGCTACAGGCAGCTGGGTTGATACATTTACCTCTAAAGGTAAATAATGTACTTACATTCAGTGATCTTGGGTTCTACAGTTTCATCCCCTGCTGTCTCTGGCCCCACACCCAGGTTACCCAGGTGTCTTTTCTGTAGGGAAGCTAATTATCCATCATGTATGACATTCTTGGGAGTGTGTAGACTTACATTTTTATTACCATAACATTTTTGTATGTTCTCTATAGTTATGTACTTGAAAATGTATCAATTGACCAATTCGGCTCATTTGGAAAAACTCCTGGCAGACCTGATACATAATATAGTGTAGTAATGGAATGCTTCACTGAATCTGTCTGAAAAGTTGCACACACACTGCTGCCATCTGGTGGCCAAAATCTAAATTGCGCCTAAACTCCTATCTAATTTATCTCTTGCATTTCAAAGTGAAAAAAAAACATTTTACCACACCTAATGTGTTATTCTCTTACATTAATTTCACATTTCCGCAAACTTCAAAGTGTTTCCTTTCAAATGGTATCACGAACATGCATATCCTTGCTTCAGGTCCTGAGCTCCAGGCAGTTAGATTTGGGTATGTCATTTTAGGCGAAAATTGAAAAAAGGTTACAATCCTTAAGACGTTGTTTATATGAAATGTGATTATTTCCAGAGATACAAAACATCCTGAAATATATGTAGCTATCATTGCTAGAAAGAATAGCATATTTCCCTTGATTGAGTGATGCTCAATGTACAAAAGGGCTCAACTTACCCCACTCTTCCCTAATGTAGAATACAATTAGATTACTCAGGTGTGTTGGCTAGGGCTTGAGAAAAGGTGTGAACCCTAACCCTAGCTTCATGTCCACATCCCAGTTCAACCATAATCGTAGCCTCAACCCTATCCCTAACAATAGTTTAACCCTAACATTGGCTGTATGTGCATATCCAGGTTCAACCCTAACCCGAAGATGTTACAGATTCAAACGTAAGAGGGAGTGGGGTAAGTTGAGCCTCTTCTCTAGTCTGCGGTGACATAGTATTCTAGTCTGCGGTGACATGGGACTCCAGTTACGCAGTTAGATTAAACTGTCTGTGTCACGCCTTGGTCATAGTGTTTTGTGTTTTCGTTATATATTTTGGTCAGGCCAGGGTGTGACAGGGGTTTATGTTATTGTATTTCGTATTGGGGTTTGTAGTATTTGGGATCGCGGCTGATTAGGGGTGTTGTATAGGCTTGGCTGCCTGAGGCGGTTCTCAATCAGGAGTCAGGTGATTCACGTTGTCTCTGATTGGGAACCGTATTTAGGTAGCCTGAGTTCGCTTTGTATTTCGTGGGTGATTGTTCCTGTCTCTGTGTAGTTTCACCAGATAGGCTGTAATTAGGTTTCACGTTTCGTTTGTTGTTTTTGTATTTATTAGTTAGTTCATGTATCGTTCCGTCATTTGTTTCATTAAAAGATCATGATTAACCACCACGCTGCATTTCGGTCCTCTCTTTCAACAAACGAAGAACGCCGTTACAGTCTGGGGTCTAATTAATCTCTCCCTGATGAATACATGAATGTGAAGAAGCCACATATATTACACAAGCCTTCCACCCACCCCAGGAATATGATTACCGCTTGTGTGTATTGTTCCGTATTAGTGCACTGTTGGAGCTAGAAACATAAGCATTTCGCTGCACCGGCAATAATATCTGCAAAATATGTGTACGCGACCAATACAACTTCATTTATACAGCCTTCATTGTCGTGGTGGTGATAAGAGGCAGAGTGCTGGAGAAACATGACATCGGGGAACAAGGTCAAAGTTCAACACCACTGGAGAGAATGCAGCTGCATGGAGGAATCTGCACTCTGTACTTGTGTCATGATGAGACACAGGCATGGTGGAGGCAACGATACAATACAGTACCTCACTTAGTTGGATGTGTGAGTTTATCAAAGTCAGTCAGCCAACTAATTGGTCTTGCTTTGCACCCCTCAGTGTTTCCTCCCTTGACCATCAACATGAAAAGGAAAATAAGAATGGTATGGGGGAGGGGAGGGGAGAGGACGAATGACACAGCAGGGGGAGGACAAAAGAAAAGGCAGAGAAGAGAGAGGGAGGGAGAAAGGGACCTGAACAATGGCCTGGACTTTCCACCAGTCACCTGGAAGTTGGTCAGTAACAGCTGTGACACGTTTCCTGTTGTTGATGGAGGCAGGCTTCCTACTGGGCACAGATGTCATTTCAATGTTTGGTTGTCAACCAACATTAATTCAATTTGAAATCAACAAAACATTTCACCATGTCATTGGATTAAGGTTAAAAGTTGGGTAAAAAAAAACACTAAATTCCCTTAAGTCGATGACTTTATGCAAATCCAATCATTTTTCCACATTGATTCAACGTCTACATATTGCATTTTTTATTCAAGCAGTTTTTGCCCAGTGGGTTCCTATGGAGATCTATCTCCCAGCCTCTCTCTCTCTCTGATCAGAGAACATGCCCCGATCCATGTCAATGGGACCGTAGTAGAGAGAATTACGAGTTTTAAGTTCCTCGGCATCCACATCATTTGTGTAGAGACGCACAACAGCATCTCTACTTCCTATGGCGGCTGACGCCCCCTGGGTCCTCTTCAGATACTACCACTGCACCATCGAGAGCATCCTGACCGGTTCCATCACGGCCTGGTACGGGAATTTCTTCGTCCATGACCGCAAGGCCCTCCAATGGGTAGTGAATACGGCCCAGTACATCACTGGGACCGTGCTTCCACCCATCCAGAAAATCTAATCGAAACAGTGCCTGAGGAGGGCACGCAGCATCATCAAGGACCCCCCACACACCAGCCACGAGCTGTTCTCTCCGTTATCTTTGGGCAGATGGTATCGGAGCATGAGGTCTGATACCAACAATCTCAAAGACAGTTTCTATCGGACTGCTGAACACTTGAATTGGACTGACCACCTGCTCTGATTCTCTGCACCTTAGCACAAATCATAACTGCTGCTATCAGACTTTTATTATACTGCTCAATTTATACACTTCCTCCCCTCCCCTCTTCCCCAATACACGTATAAATAAAAATATAAACACGTGTAAATAAAAATATAAACATGTGTAAATATTGTACCTTTCTGTATTATACTTTTGCTAAAATGTTTATTCTACTGAGCCATTTACTTTATGTTCGTATTTTTCTTTTTTTTTTACTCAAAGTAAGCATTTAGTTGGACGATGTATACCATGCCTATCCCTTACGTACAACTAATACAACTTGAAACTGAAACATGATCATAGCA
>NC_034202.2:8192592-8200092 GCF_002021735.2 Oncorhynchus kisutch | reverse complement strand
GTTTGCTTTCCTTTTACGTGACGGGCTACTATCCCAATGCAGGAATCCAGGATAACACTGTTTGTTTGCTTTCCTTTTACGTGACGGGGTACTATCCCAATGCAGGAATCCAGGATAACACTGTTTGTTTGCTTTCCTTTTACGTGACGAGGTACTATCCCAATGCAGGAATCCAGGATAACACTGTTTGTTTGCTTTCCTTTTACGTGACGGGGTACTATCCCAATGCAGGAATCCAGGATAACACTGTTTGTTTGCTTTCCTTTTACGTGACGGGGTACTATCCCAATGCAGGAATCCAGGATAACACTGTTTGTTTGCTTTCCTTTTACGTGACGGGGTACTATCCCAATGCAGGAATCCAGGATAACACTGTTTGTTTGCTTTCCTTTTACGTGACGGGGTACTATCCCAATGCAGGAATCCAGGATAACACTGTTTGTTTGCTTTCCTTTTACGTGACGAGGTACTATCCCAATGCAGGAATCCAGGATAACACTGTTTGTTTGCTTTCCTTTTACGTGACGGGTACTATCCCAATGCAGGAATCCAGGATAACACTGTTTGTTTGCTTTCCTTTTACGTGACGGGGTACTATCCCAATGCAGGAATCCAGGATAACACTGTTTGTTTGCTTTCCTTTTACGTGACGAGGTACTATCCCAATGCAGGAATCCAGGATAACACTGTTTGTTTGCTTTCCTTTTACGTGACGGGGTACTATCCCAATGCAGGAATCCAGGATAACACTGTTTGTTTGCTTTCCTTTTACGTGACGGGGTACTATCCCAATGCAGGAATCCAGGATAACACTGTTTGTTTGCTTTCCTTTTACGTGACGGGGTACTATCCCAATGCAGGAATCCAGGATAACACTGTTTGTTTGCTTTCCTTTTACGTGACGGGGTACTATCCCAATGCAGGAATCCAGGATAACACTGTTTGTTTGCTTTCCTTTTACGTGACGGGGTACTATCCCAATGCAGGAATCCAGGATAACACTGTTTGTTTGCTTTCCTTTTACGTGACGGGGTACTATCCCAATGCAGGAATCCAGGATAACACTGTTTGTTTGCTTTCCTTTTACGTGACGGGGTACTATCCCAATGCAGGAATCCAGGATAACACTGTTTGTTTGCTTTCCTTTTACGTGACGGGGTACTATCCCAATGCAGGAATCCAGGATAACACTGTTTGTTTGCTTTCCTTTTACGTGACGGGTACTATCCCAATGCAGGAATCCAGGATAACACTGTTTGTTTGCTTTCCTTTTACGTGACAAGGGTACTATCCCAATGCAGGAATCCAGGATAACACTGTTTGTTTGCTTTCCTTTTACGTGACGGGGTACTATCCCAATGCAGGAATCCAGGATAACACTGTTTGTTTGCTTTCCTTTTACGTGACAGGGTACTATCCCAATGCAGGAATCCAGGATAACACTGTTTGTTTGCTTTCCTTTTACGTGACGGGGTACTATCCCAATGCAGGAATCCAGGATAACACTGTTTGTTTGCTTTCCTTTTACGTGACGGGGTACTATCCCAATGCAGGAATCCAGGATAACACTGTTTGTTTGCTTTCCTTTTACGTGACGAGGTACTATCCCAATGCAGGAATCCAGGATAACACTGTTTGTTTGCTTTCCTTTTACGTGACGGGGTACTATCCCAATGCAGGAATCCAGGATAACACTGTTTGTTTGCTTTCCTTTTACGTGACGGGGTACTATCCCAATGCAGGAATCCAGGATAACACTGTTTGTTTGCTTTCCTTTTACGTGACGGGGTACTATCCCAATGCAGGAATCCAGGATAACACTGTTTGTTTGCTTTCCTTTTACGTGACAGGGTACTATCCCAATGCAGGAATCCAGGATAACACTGTTTGTTTGCTTTCCTTTTACGTGACGGGGTACTATCCCAATGCAGGAATCCAGGATAACACTGTTTGTTTGCTTTCCTTTTACGTGACGGGGTACTATCCCAATGCAGGAATCCAGGATAACACTGTTTGTTTGCTTTCCTTTTACGTGACGGGGTACTATCCCAATGCAGGAATCCAGGATAACACTGTTTGTTTGCTTTCCTTTTACGTGACGGGGTACTATCCCAATGCAGGAATCCAGGATAACACTGTTTGTTTGCTTTCCTTTTACGTGACGGGGTACTATCCCAATGCAGGAATCCAGGATAACACTGTTTGTTTGCTTTCCTTTTACGTGACGGGGTACTATCCCAATGCAGGAATCCAGGATAACACTGTTTGTTTGCTTTCCTTTTACGTGACGGGGTACTATCCCAATGCAGGAATCCAGGATAACACTGTTTGTTTGCTTTCCTTTTACGTGACGGGGTACTATCCCAATGCAGGAATCCAGGATAACACTGTTTGTTTGCTTTCCTTTTACGTGACGGGGTACTATCCCAATGCAGGAATCCAGGATAACACTGTTTGTTTGCTTTCCTTTTACGTGACGGGGTACTATCCCAATGCAGGAATCCAGGATAACACTGTTTGTTTGCTTTCCTTTTACGTGACGGGGTACTATCCCAATGCAGGAATCCAGGATAACACTGTTTGTTTGCTTTCCTTTTACGTGACGGGGTACTATCCCAATGCAGGAATCCAGGATAACACTGTTTGTTTGCTTTCCTTTTACGTGACGGGGTACTATCCCAATGCAGGAATCCAGGATAACACTGTTTGTTTGCTTTCCTTTTACGTGACAGGGTACTATCCCAATGCAGGAATCCAGGATAACACTGTTTGTTTGCTTTCCTTTTACGTGACGGGGTACTATCCCAATGCAGGAATCCAGGATAACACTGTTTGTTTGCTTTCCTTTTACGTGACGGGGTACTATCCCAATGCAGGAATCCAGGATAACACTGTTTGTTTGCTTTCCTTTTACGTGACGGGGTACTATCCCAATGCAGGAATCCAGGATAACACTGTTTGTTTGCTTTCCTTTTACGTGACGGGGTACTATCCCAATGCAGGAATCCAGGATAACACTGTTTGTTTGCTTTCCTTTTACGTGACGGGGTACTATCCCAATGCAGGAATCCAGGATAACACTGTTTGTTTGCTTTCCTTTTACGTGACGGGGTACTATCCCAATGCAGGAATCCAGGATAACACTGTTTGTTTGCTTTCCTTTTACGTGACGGGGTACTATCCCAATGCAGGAATCCAGGATAACACTGTTTGTTTGCTTTCCTTTTACGTGACGGGGTACTATCCCAATGCAGGAATCCAGGATAACACTGTTTGTTTGCTTTCCTTTTACGTGACGGGGTACTATCCCAATGCAGGAATCCAGGATAACACTGTTTGTTTGCTTTCCTTTTACGTGACGGGGTACTATCCCAATGCAGGAATCCAGGATAACACTGTTTGTTTGCTTTCCTTTTACGTGACGGGGTACTATCCCAATGCAGGAATCCAGGATAACACTGTTTGTTTGCTTTCCTTTTACGTGACGGGGTACTATCCCAATGCAGGAATCCAGGATAACACTGTTTGTTTGCTTTCCTTTTACGTGACGGGGTACTATCCCAATGCAGGAATCCAGGATAACACTGTTTGTTTGCTTTCCTTTTACGTGACGGGGTACTATCCCAATGCAGGAATCCAGGATAACACTGTTTGTTTGCTTTCCTTTTACGTGACGGGGTACTATCCCAATGCAGGAATCCAGGATAACACTGTTTGTTTGCTTTCCTTTTACGTGACGGGGTACTATCCCAATGCAGGAATCCAGGATAACACTGTTTGTTTGCTTTCCTTTTACGTGACGGGTACTATCCCAATGCAGGAATCCAGGATAACACTGTTTGTTTGCTTTCCTTTTACGTGACGGGGTACTATCCCAATGCAGGAATCCAGGATAACACTGTTTGTTTGCTTTCCTTTTACGTGACGGGGTACTATCCCAATGCAGGAATCCAGGATAACACTGTTTGTTTGCTTTCCTTTTACGTGACGGGGTACTATCCCAATGCAGGAATCCAGGATAACACTGTTTGTTTGCTTTCCTTTTACGTGACGGGGTACTATCCCAATGCAGGAATCCAGGATAACACTGTTTGTTTGCTTTCCTTTTACGTGACGGGGTACTATCCCAATGCAGGAATCCAGGATAACACTGTTTGTTTGCTTTCCTTTTACGTGACGGGGTACTATCCCAATGCAGGAATCCAGGATAACACTGTTTGTTTGCTTTCCTTTTACGTGACGGGGTACTATCCCAATGCAGGAATCCAGGATAACACTGTTTGTTTGCTTTCCTTTTACGTGACAGGGTACTATCCCAATGCAGGAATCCAGGATAACACTGTTTGTTTGCTTTCCTTTTACGTGACGGGGTACTATCCCAATGCAGGAATCCAGGATAACACTGTTTGTTTGCTTTCCTTTTACGTGACGGGGTACTATCCCAATGCAGGAATCCAGGATAACACTGTTTGTTTGCTTTCCTTTTACGTGACGAGGTACTATCCCAATGCAGGAATCCAGGATAACACTGTTTGTTTGCTTTCCTTTTACGTGACGGGGTACTATCCCAATGCAGGAATCCAGGATAACACTGTTTGTTTGCTTTCCTTTTACGTGACGGGGTACTATCCCAATGCAGGAATCCAGGATAACACTGTTTGTTTGCTTTCCTTTTACGTGACGGGGTACTATCCCAATGCAGGAATCCAGGATAACACTGTTTGTTTGCTTTCCTTTTACGTGACGGGGTACTATCCCAATGCAGGAATCCAGGATAACACTGTTTGTTTGCTTTCCTTTTACGTGACGGGTACTATCCCAATGCAGGAATCCAGGATAACACTGTTTGTTTGCTTTCCTTTTACGTGACGGGGTACTATCCCAATGCAGGAATCCAGGATAACACTGTTTGTTTGCTTTCCTTTTACGTGACGGGGTACTATCCCAATGCAGGAATCCAGGATAACACTGTTTGTTTGCTTTCCTTTTACGTGACGGGGTACTATCCCAATGCAGGAATCCAGGATAACACTGTTTGTTTGCTTTCCTTTTACGTGACGGGGTACTATCCCAATGCAGGAATCCAGGATAACACTGTTTGTTTGCTTTCCTTTTACGTGACGGGGTACTATCCCAATGCAGGAATCCAGGATAACACTGTTTGTTTGCTTTCCTTTTACGTGACGGGTACTATCCCAATGCAGGAATCCAGGATAACACTGTTTGTTTGCTTTCCTTTTACGTGACGGGTACTATCCCAATGCAGGAATCCAGGATAACACTGTTTGTTTGCTTTCCTTTTACGTGACAAGGTACTATCCCAATGCAGGAATCCAGGATAACACTGTTTGTTTGCTTTCCTTTTACGTGACGGGGTACTATCCCAATGCAGGAATCCAGGATAACACTGTTTGTTTGCTTTCCTTTTACGTGACGGGGTACTATCCCAATGCAGGAATCCAGGATAACACTGTTTGTTTGCTTTCCTTTTACGTGACGGGGTACTATCCCAATGCAGGAATCCAGGATAACACTGTTTGTTTGCTTTCCTTTTACGTGACAAGGGTAATATCCCAATGCAGGAATCCAGGATAACACTGTTTGTTTGCTTTCCTTTTACGTGACGGGGTACTATCCCAATGCAGGAATCCAGGATAACACTGTTTGTTTGCTTTCCTTTTACGTGACGGGGTACTATCCCAATGCAGGAATCCAGGATAACACTGTTTGTTTGCTTTCCTTTTACGTGACGGGGTACTATCCCAATGCAGGAATCCAGGATAACACTGTTTGTTTGCTTTCCTTTTACGTGACGGGGTACTATCCCAATGCAGGAATCCAGGATAACACTGTTTGTTTGCTTTCCTTTTACGTGACGGGGTACGATCCCAATGCAGGAATCCAGGATAACACTGTTTGTTTGCTTTCCTTTTACGTGACAAGGTACTATCCCAATGCAGGAATCCAGGATAACACTGTTTGTTTGCTTTCCTTTTACGTGACGGGGTACTATCCCAATGCAGGAATCCAGGATAACACTGTTTGTTTGCTTTCCTTTTACGTGACGAGGTACTATCCCAAAGCAGGAATCCAAGATAACACTGTTTGTTTGCTTTCCTTTTACGTGACGGGGTACTATCCCAATGCAGGAATCCAGGATAACACTGTTTGTTTGCTTTCCTTTTACGTGACGGGGTACTATCCCAATGCAGGGATCCAGGATAGCACTGTTTGTTTGCTTTCCTTTTACGTGACGGGGTACTATCCCAATGCAGGGATCCAGGATAACACTGTTTGTTTGCTTTCCTTTTACGTGACGGGGTACTATCCCAATGCAGGAATCCAGGATAACACTGTTTGTTTGCTTTCCTTTTACGTGACGGGGTACTATCCCAATGCAGGAATCCAGGATAACACTGTTTGTTTGCTTTCCTTTTACGTGACGGGTTACTATCGCAATGCAGGAATCCAGGATAACACTGTTTGTTTGCTTTCCTTTTACGTGACGGGGTACTATCCCAATGCAGGAATCCAGGATAACACTGTTTGTTTGTTTTCCTTTTAGGTGACGGGTTACTATCCCAATGCAGGAATCCAGGATAACACTGTTTGTTTGCTTTCCTTTTACGTGACAAGGTACTATCCCAATGCAGGAATCCAGGATAACACTGTTTGTTTGCTTTCCTTTTACGTGACGGGGTACTATCCCAATTCAGGAATCCAGGATAACACTGTTTGTTTGCTTTCCTTTTACGTGACGGGGTACTATCCCAATGCAGGAATCCAGGATAACACTGTTTGTTTGCTTTCCTTTTACGTGACGAGGTACTATCCCAATGCAGGAATCCAGGATAACACTGTTTGTTTGCTTTCCTTTTACGTGACGGGGTACTATCCAATGCAGGAATCCAGGATAACACTGTTTGTTTGCTTTCCTTTTACGTGACGAGGTACTATCCCAATGCAGGAATCCAGGATAACACTGTTTGTTTGATTTCCTTTTACGTGACGGGTACTATCCCAATGCAGGAATCCAGGATAACACTGTTTGTTTGCTTTCCTTTTACGTGACGGGCTACTATCCCAATGCAGGAATCCAGGATAACACTGTTTGTTTGCTTTCCTTTACGTGACGTGGGGTACTATCCCAATGCAGGAATCCAGGATACACTGTTTGTTTGCTTTCCTTTTACGTGACAGGGTACTATCCAATGCAGGATCCAGGATAACACTGTTGTTTGCTTTCCTTTTACGTGACGGGTACTATCCCAATGCAGGAATCCAGGATAACACTGTTTGTTTGCTTTCCTTTTACGTACGGGGTACTATCCCAAATGCAGGAATCCATGGATTAACACTGTTTGTTTGCTTCGCTTTATGTGACGGCTACTATCCCAATGCAGGAATCCAGGATAACACTGTTTTTTGTGTTTTCCTTTTAGGTGACGGGTTACTATCCAATGCAGGAATCCAGGATAACACTGTTTGTTTGCTTTCTTT
>NC_034202.2:8070716-8192492 GCF_002021735.2 Oncorhynchus kisutch | reverse complement strand
CTTTTACGTGACGGGGTACTATCCCAATGCAGGAATCCAGGATAACACTGTTTGTTTGCTTTCCTTTTACGTGACGGGGTATTATCCCAATGCAGGAATCCAGGATAACACTGTTTGTTTGCTTTCCTTTTACGTGACGGGGTACTATCCCAATGCAGGAATCCAGGTTACCTGTTTGTTTGCTTTCCTTTTACGTGACGGGGTATTATCCCAATGCAGGAATCCAGGATAACACTGTTTGTTTGCTTTCCTTTTACGTGACGGGGGGGTAGGGTACTATCCCAATGCAGGAATCCAGGATTACCCTGTTTGTTTGCTTCCTTTTACGTGACGGGGTATTATCCCAATGCAGGAATCCAGGATAAACCTGTTTGTTTGCTTTCCTTTTACGTGACGGGTACTATCCCCAATGCAGGAATATCAAGGATAACACTGTTTGTTTGCTTTCCTTTTACGTGACGGGGTACTATCCCAATGCAGGAATCCAGGATAACACTGTTTGTTTGCTTTCCTTTTACGTGACGCGGGGGGGGTACTATCCCAATGCAGGAATCCAGGATAACACTGTTTGTTTGCTTTCCTTTTACGTGACGGGGTACTATCCCAATGCAGGAATCCAGGATAACACTGTTTGTTTGCTTTCCTTTTACGTGACGGGGTACTATATCCAATGCAGGAATCCAGGATAACACTGTTTGTTTGCTTTCCTTTTACGTGGGACGGGGTACTATCCCATGCAGGAATCCAGGATAACACTGTTTGTTTGCTTTCCTTTTACGTGACGGTTGTTGTGTACTATCCCAATGCAGGAATCCAGGATAACACTGTTGTTTGCTTTCCTTTTACGTGACGGTTTTGGATTTTGTTTGTTTGTTTTTGGTTTACGTGGGGGTACTATCCCAATGCAGGAATCCAGGATAACACTGTTTGTTTGCTTTCCTTTAACGTGACGGGGTACTATCCCAATGCAGGAATCCAGGATAACACTGTTTGTTTGCTTTCTTTTACGTGACGGGGTACTATCCCAATGCAGGAATCCAGGATAACACTGTTTGTTTGCTTTCCTTTTACGTGACGGGGTGGTACTATCCCAATGCAGGAATCCGGGATAACACTGTTTGTTTGCTTTCCTTTTACGTGACGGGGTTACTATCCCAATGCAGGAATCCAGGATAACACTGTTTGTTTGCTTTCCTTTTACGTGACGGGGTACTATCCCAATGCAGGAATCCAGGATAACACTGTTGTTTGCTTTCCTTTTACGTGACAGGTACTATCCAATGCAGGAATCCAGGATAACACTGTTTGTTTGCTTCCTTTACGTGACGACGGTACTATCCCAATGCAGGAATCCAGGATACACTGTTTGTTTGCTTTCCTTTTACTTGACGAGGTACGATCCCAATGCAGGAAATCCAGGATAACACTGTTGTTTGCTTTCCTTTTACGTGACGAGGTACTATTCCCAATGCAGGAATCCAGGATAACACTGTTTGTTTGCTTTCCTTTTACGTGACGAGGTACTATCCCAATGCAGGAATCCAGGATAACACTGTTTTGTTTGCTTTCCTTTTACGTGACAAGGTACTATTCCAATGCAGGAATCCAGGATAACACTGTTTGTTTGCTTTCCTTTCCGTGACAAGGTACTATCCCATGCAGGAATCCAGGATAACACTGTTGTGTGCTTTCCTTTTACGTGACTAGGTACTATCCAATGCAGGAATCCAGGATAACACTGTTGTTTGCTTTCCTTTTACGTTACGGGGTACTATCCCAATGCAGGAATCCAGGATAAAACACTGTTTGTTTGCTTTCCTTTTACGTGACGAGGTACTATCCCAATGCAGGAAGCCAGGATAACACTTTGTTTGCTTTCCTTTTACGTGACGAGGTACTATCCCCATGCAGGAATCCAGGATAAACACTGTTTGTTTGCTTTCCTTTTCCGTGACGGGTACTATCCCAATGCAGGAATACAGGATAACACTGTTTGTTTGCTTTCCTTTACGTGACGGGGTACTATCCCAATGCAGGAATCCAGGATAACACTGTTTGTTTGCTTCCTTTTACGTGACGGGGTACTATCCCAATGCAGGAATCCAGGATAACACTGTTTGTTTGCTTTCCTTTTACGTGACGGGGTACTATCCCAATGCAGAATCCAGGATAACCCTGTTTGTTTGCTTTCCTTTTACGTGTCGGGGTACTATCCCAATGCAGGAATCCAGGATAACACTGTTTGTTTGCTTTCCTTTTACGTGACGGGTACTATCCCAATGCAGGAATCCAGGATAACACTGTTTGTCCACTCGAGGGAGTTGATCAGCTTTGACTGGATTTTCTTACTCTGTTATTAGATTGAAATCCCTGAGAATTGCAAAAAAAGCTCATGTGACTAGCAGCTTGATTTTCATTGCTGCCTTCCCTATGTGTGTTTTTGTGTTTGCCTGAGCCTGCCTGTGTTTGTATGAGAGACCGCATATAAATTAAGAAGGAAGGATGACATTTGCCTTATTAGGCCCTGTCAGTCATGGTGTGGGGCGGGTGCCCGTGTCAGAGTTGTCAGAGAGCTCGTCAGGCTTTGATGTCACGAGGGCCGAGGCACAGATCGTGGTGTACAGTAAATCATTGCCTATCAGCCATGTCACATCAAACAAATACTTATCAACCCTGTTTCAGTGACATCCGTCATCTTAACGGCTGACAGCCAGGATCGAGATGATCTCTTTATGTAATCCCTATAACTGGAATTACACTAAACAAAAATTCAAACACAACATGCACACACTTTCAAAGATTTGGTATGCACGTTAATATAAAGAAACCAGTCAATTAAAATACATTCATTAGGCCCTAATTTCAGATGACTGGGAATACAGATACCTTTTTAAAAAATGTATGGGTGTGGATCAGAGAACCAGTCAGTATCTGGTGTGACCACCATTTGCCTCATGCAGCGTGACATATCTCCTTTTGCATAGAGTTGATCAGGCTGTTGATTTTAGCCTGTGGAATTTGTTCCACTCCTCTTCAATGGTTTGTGCATCATGTCTGGTCAATATGCAGGCCATGGAAGAACTGGGGACATTTCAGCTTCTTGGAATTGTTTACAGATCCTTGTGACATGGCCATGCATTATCATGTTGCATACATGAGGTGATGGCGGTGGATGAATGGCACAACAATGGGTCATTCATCCCATTGACACGGTATCTCTGTACATTCAAATTTCCATCGATAAAATGCAATTGTGTACGTTTGTCCATAGATTATACCTGTCCATACAATAACCCCACCCCGCCACCATGGGGCACTCTGTTTACAACGTTGGACATCAGCAAACTACTTCGCCCACATGACGCCATACACATGGTTCTGCGGTTGTGAGGCCGGTTGGACGTATTGTCAAATTCTCTAAACAATGTTTGGAGGTGGCTTATGGTAGAAATATTGACATTACATTCTCTGGCCACAGCTCTGGTGGACATTCCTGCAGTCAGCATGCCAATTGCATGCCTCCTCAAAACATGAGATATCTGTGGTGTTTTGTGACACAACTGCACATTTTAGAGTGGCCTTTTATTATCCCCAGCACAAGGTGCAACTGTGTAATGATCATGCTGTTTAATCAGCTTCTCGATATGCCACACTTGTCATGGGATGGATGTATTGGTAAAGGAGAGAAATGCTCAATAAACAGGGATGTAAACTAATTTGTACACATTTAGAGAAAAAAGGTTTTGGTGCGTATGGAACATTTCTGGTGATAATTTTATTCAGCTCATGAAACATGGGACCAACACTTTACATGTTGTGTTTTATATTTTTGTTCAGTGGACAGATTAGCCTGTTGAGCGTAGAGCTGAAAGGTGTCACACTGTTCCTCCCCCTGACTCCAATAATCAACGAAGCTAGATATTTACTGTAGGAGAGAGTGGTTTAAGTTGAGCTCCCTTGTTTCTTGGAAACCAATACACAATTTTCACCAAGTCCAAACTAATTTATTGTGCTATAGGTTTTATGACGCTTTTATCTAACAAAGTAGATCATTTAGGATTTGCTGGGGAGTCTGTTTTATTTTTTCTTCTTTCTTCTTCACTCTTCTGAAGTGTTTTTCTTCCCAGGAGTAATGCAAGCTGCTGTGGATCAGAGGTAATTACAGGGCCTGGCCTGTTAAAAAGTTTTGTAAAAAGTACTGTTAAAATAGCTTCAAATTATTAAAAGACAAAAAGCGATTGTAATTGGCCCGGGTATCCTAGAAGGATTTGACCTCATCCGTCAGTAGAGGATGCCTGGTTGTTCTTTAAAAGATGCTGCCTCACCATCTTAAATAAGCATGCCCCATTCAGAAAACGTTGAACCAGAACAGATATAGCCTTGGTTCACATCCAAACCTGACTGCCCTGACCAGCCCAAAAACATCTGTGGCGTACTGCATTAGCATGGAATAGCCCCCGTGATATGCACTTTCAGGGAAGTTAGAACCAATATAAACAGGCAGTTAGGAACGCAAAGGCTAGCTTTTCAAACAGAAATTTGCTTCCTGCAGCACTAATTCCAAAAAGTTCTGGGACACTGTAAAGTCCATGGCGAATAGAGCACCTCCTCCCAGCTGCCCACTGCATTTAGGCTAGGAAACACTGTCACCACCGATAAATCCATGATATTGAGAATTTCAATAAGCATTTTTCTACGGCTGGCCATGCATTCCACCTGGCTACCCCTACACCAGTCAACAGCCCTGCACCCCCCCACAGCAACATTGCCAAGCCTCCCCCATTTCTCGCCCAAATCCAGATAGCTGATGTTCTGAAAGAGCTGCAAAATCTGGACCACTACCAAATTCAGCCGGGCTAGACAATCTGGGACCCTCTGTTTCTAAAATGATCTGCTGAAATAGTTGCATCCCCTATTACTAGCCTGTTCAACCTTTCTTTCGTATCGTCTGAGATTCCCAAAGATTGGAAAGCTGCCGCTGTCATCCCCCTCTTCAAAGGGGTAGACACTCTAGACCCAAACTGCTACAGACCTATATCTATCCTACCCTGCCTTTCTAAGGTCTTCGAAAGCCAAGTTAACAAACAGATCACCGACCATTTCGAATCCCACCGTACCTTCTCCACTATGCAATCTGGTTTCCGAGCTGATCATGGGTGCACTTCAGCCATGCTCACGGTCCTAAACGATATTCATAACCTCCATCGATAAGAGACAATACTGTGCAGCTGTATTCATCGACCTGGCCAATGCTTGCGACTCTGTCAATCACCGCATTCTTATCCGCAGACTCAACAGCCTTGGTTCTCAAATGACTGCCTCACCTGGTTCACCAACTACTTCTCAGACAGGGTTCAGTGTGTCACATCAGAGGGCCTGTTGTCGGACCTCTGGCAGTCTCTATGGGGGTGCCACAGGGTTCAATTCTTGGGCCGACTCTTTTCTCTGTATACATCAATGATGTCACCCTTGCTGCTGGTGAGTCTCTGATCCACCTCTACGCAGACGACACCATTCTGTATACTTCTGGCCCTTCTTTGGACACTGTGTTAACTAAGCTCAAGACGAGCTTCAATGCCATACAACTCTCCTTCCGTGGCCTCCAACTGCTCTTAAAAACAAGTAAAACTAAATGCATGCTTTTCAAATGATCGCTGCCCACACCTGCTTGCCCATCCAGCATCACCACTCTGGACAGTTCTGACTTAGAATATGGTGGACAACTACAAATACCTAGGAGTCTGGCTAAACTGTAACTCTCCTTCCAGACTCACATTAATAATTTCTGATCCAAAATTAAATCTAGAATCGGCTTCCTATTTCACAACAAAGCTTCCTTTACTCATGCTGCAAAACATACCATTGTAAAACTGACTAAAAGGATCCTTGATTTCGGCTATGTAATTTACAAAATAGCCTCCAACACTCTACTCAGCAAATGGATGCAGTCTATCACAGTGCCATCCATTTTGTTACCAAAAAACCGATATACTACCCACCACAGCAACCTGTATGCTCTCGTTGGCCGGCCCTCGCTTCATATTCTTCGCCAAACCCACTGGCTCCAGGTAATCTATAAGTCTTCGCTAGGAAAAGCCCCGCCTTATCTCAGCTCACTGGTCACCATAGCAGCACCCACCCATAGCATGCGCTCCAGCAGACATATCTCACTCTCACCCCCAAAGCCAATTCCTCCTTTGGTCGCCTTTCCTTCCAGTTATCTGCTGCCAATGACTAGAACGAACTGCAAAAATCACTGAGCTGGAGACTCATAATCTCCCTCACTAAATTAAGCACCAGCTGTCAAAGCAGCTCACAGGTCACTGCACCTGTACCTAGTGCAACGGTTTTCTTCCTCTTCTGACGAGGAGTATGAAGGATCGGACCAATGCGCAGCATGGTAAGTGTTCATGTTATTTTATTGGAACAGAAACACTAAACAAAATAACAAAGAGAGTGAAATGAAAACGAAACAGTCCTGTAAGGTGCAGCTACACAAACAGAAAACAACTACCCACCACCCATAGTGGGAAAACAGGCTGCCTAAGTATGGTTCTCCATCAGAGACAACTATTGACAGCTGCCTCTGATTGGGAACCACACCAGAAATACAAAACATAGAACAAAAACATAGAATGCCCACCCCAACTCACGCCCTGACCAAACTAAAATAGAGACATAAAAAAGGAACTAAGTTCAGGACATGAGACATAGTCCATCTGTAAATAGCCCATCCAACTACCTCATCCCCATACGGTTATTTATTTTATTATTTTGCTCATTTTAACCCCAGTATCTCTACTTGCACATCCTCATCTCTGCACATCTATCACTCCAGTGTTTTATTGCTATATTGCAATTATTTAGCCACCATGGCCTATTTATTGCCTTACCTCCTTATCCTACCTCATTTGCATACACTGTATACATACTTTTTATATTGTATTATTGACTGCATGTTGTTTATTCCATGTGTAACTCTGTGTTGTTGTTTGTGTCGCACTGCTTTGATTTATCTTGGCCAGGTCGCAGTTGGAAGTGAGAACTTGTTCTCAACTAGCCTACCTGGTTAAATAAAGGTGAAATATATATCGTTTTTAATTGTGTTGAATTGTGTTTGGGAAATAAAGATTTAGAAGGTAGCGGTAATATTTCATTCAGTAAAGAAATGTGTAGGCGGTTTAATTTACCCTGTCCCCCGGATGAACTTTCTTGTGCCAAGAGACCACTTTTGGACAAACAGTGTTTTCAAAGCTTTAACCTCTACGGAATCGGTGTCCCTGAACCAAGACGGTTGTTTGCTGACATGCGCTAATGTGACTAGAATGACGTGTAGTAGTAACAGCAACTTTCCAGGACATAGACATGTCTTATATGGGCAGAAAGCTTAAATTCCTGTTAATCTAACTGCACTGTCCAATTTACAGTAGCTATTACAGGTGAAGAAATACCATGCTATTGTTTGAGGAGAGTGCACAACAACACAACGCTTTTATCACGGCAACTGGGTTGATACATTCACCTCTAAAGGTACCTCTGAGCTACAGGCAGTTAGATTGGTACGTATTTTTAGGCAAAAAATGGAAAAAAAGGTTATGATCCTTAAGACGTTGTTTTATATGAATTGTGGTTATTTCCAGAGATACAAAACATCCTGAAATATATGTAGCTATCATTGTTAGAAAGAATAGCATATTTCCCTTGATGGAGTGATGCTCAATGTACAAAGGGCTCAACTTACCCCACTCTTCCCTAATGTAGAATACAATTAGATTATTCAGGTGTGTTGGCTAGGGCTTGAGAAAAGGTGTGAACCCTAACCCTAGCTTCATGTCCACATCCCAGTTCAACCATAATCGTAGCCTCAACCCTATCCCTAACAATAGTTTTAACCCTAACATTGGCTGTAATGTGCATATCCAGGTTCAACCCTAACCCGAAGATGTTACAGATTCAAACGTAAGAGGGAGTGGGGTAAGTTGAGCCTCTTCTCTAGTCTGCGGTGACATAGTATTCTAGTCTGCGGTGACATGGGACTCCAGTTACGCAGTTAGATTAAACTGTCTGGGGTCTAATTAATCTCTCCCTGATGAATACATGAATGTGAAGAAGCCACATATATGACACAAGCCTTCCACCCACCCCAGGAATATGATTACCCACTGCCCTAGAAAGCAGGGGAGAAACCGTTTATTCACCTGAACAAGCATAACATGTCATGTTGAAGATTACTCACCGTCCTGCATACCAAACTGACACCTTATGAAATATCTTCCCCCTGCGCTGACCTCACTTTCTGCTGAACTAGCACAGTTTCTCTCTCTCTCTGAGCGCGTGTGTCTCTCTCTCTCTCTCTCTCTCTCTCTCTTTTCGCTCTCTCTCTTGTCCTGTCTCATTGTCTGTCTCTCGTTCTCTCTTTCTCTCTTTTTATCTGAACATTGAAGGCACCACTTTTTTTCCTTTAACAAGTGAAGAGTCCAACGGAATTGATTTACTGCTCTCCAGGGAACAGGCCCAGAAGGCGGGCTGCATTCGGAGAATTCGTAGGCGATCGAATAAACCACGACTTCCTTCCATTCTGCGAGCAAACACGCAATCTTTGGAAAATGAAATCTAACTATGACCTAAGATTAAACCACCAACAGGACATTCAAAACTGTAATATCTTCACAGAGTCGTGGCGACGACATTATCAATGTACAGCTGGCTGGTTATAATCGGTACAGTGGCGTCTGGTAAGACAAGGGGCAGCGGACTACGTATTTTTGTAAATAACAGCTGTTGCATGACATCTAAGGAAGTCTCAAGTTTTGCTCGCCTGAGGTCGAGTATCTCATGATAAGCTGTCGACAACTCAATCCACCCAGAGAGGTTTCATCTGTATTTTTCGAAGCTGTCTACATACCCCCACAGACCGATGCAGGCACATAGACCGCATTGAATGAGCTCTATTACCGACATAAGCAAACAGGAAAACGCTCATCCAGAGGCTGCGCTCCTAGTGGCCGGGGACTCCTGCTTACAAGAAAAATTTAAGCAGGAAGCACCAGTGACTCAATCAATAAAAAAGCTGTCAGATGAAGCAGATGCTAAGCTACAGGACGGTTTTTACTAGCACAGACTGGAATATGTTCAGGACTACTCCGATGGGCATTGAGGAGTACACCACATCAGTCATTGCTTTCATCAATAAGTGCATCGATGACGTCGTCCCCACAGTGACCATACGTACATACCCCAACCAGAAGCCATGGATTACAGGCAGCTCCCGCACTGAGTTATAGGCTAGAGCTGCCACTTTCAAGGAGCGGGACTCTAACCTGGAAACTTATAAGAAATCCCACTATGCCCTCCGATGAACAATAAAACAGGCAAGGCATCAATACAGGACTACTACACCGGCTCTGACGCTCGTCGGATTTGGCAGGGCTTGCAAACTATTACAGACTACAAACGGACGCACAGCCCGAGAGCTGCCCAGTGACACGAGCCTACCAGACGAGCTTCGAGGCAAATAACACTTAAACATGCATGAGAAAACCAGCTATTCCAGAAGGCTGTGTTATCACGCTCTTCACAGACGATGTGAGTAATACCTTTAAAAGAGGTCAACATTCACAAGGCCGCAGGGCCAGACGGATTACCAGAACGTGTACTGCGAGAATGCAGTGACCAACTGGCAAGTGTCTTCACTGATATTTTCAACCTCTCCCTGTCCGAGTATGTAATATCATGTTTTAAGCAGACCACCATAGTCCCTGTGCCCAAGAACACTAAGTTAACCTGCCTAAATGACTGCCGACCCGTAGTACTCACGTCTGTAGCCCTGAAGTGCTTTGAAAGGCTGGTCATGGCTCACATCAACACCATTATCCCAGAAACCCTAGACCCACTCCAGTTTGCATACCGCCCCAACAGATTCACAGATGATGCCATCTCTATTGCACTCCACACTGCCCCTTCCCACCTGTGCAAAAGGAACACCTATGTGAGAATGCTATTCATTGACTACAGCTCAGCGTTCAACACCATAGTGCCCTCAAAGCTCATCACTTAGCTAAGGACCCTGGGTCAAAACACCTCCCTCCATAACTGGATCCTGGACTTCCTGACGGACCGGCCCCAGGTGGTAAGGGCAGGTAAAAACACATCCGCCACGCTGATCTTCAACACGGGCCCCTCAGGGCTGCATGCTCAGTCCTCTACTGTACTCCCTGTTCACTCATGACTGCACAGCCAGGCACGACTCCAACACCATCATTAAGTTTGCCGATGACACAACAGTGGTAGTTCTGATAACCGACAACGACGAGACAGCCTATGGGGAGGAGTTCAGAGACCTGGCCATGTGGTGCCAGGACAACAACCTCTCCCTCAATGTGATCAAGACAAAGGAGTTGATTGTGGACTACAGGAAAAAGAGGACCAAGCACACCCCCATTGTCACCGACAGGGCTGTAGTCGAGCAGGTTAAAAGCTTCAAGTTCCTTGGTGTCCACATCACCAACAAACTAACATGGTCCAAGCACACCAAGACAGTCATGAAGAGGGCACAACAAAGTCTCCCCTCAGGAGACTGAAAATATTTGACATGGGTCCTCAGATCCTCAAAAGGTTCTACAGCTGCACCATTGAGAGCATCTTGACTGGCTTGAAAACGATAACTGCAAGGCACCCGACCTCAAGACGCTACAGAGGTTGGTGACTAGGGCCCAGTACATCACTGGTGCCGAGCTCCCTACCATACAGGACCTCGATACCACGTATTTTTTTTCAAAGACTCCAGCCACCCAAGCCATAGAGTGTTGGCAAGCGGTACCAGTGCATCGAGTCTGGAACCAACAGGATCCTGAACAGCTTCTACCTCCAAGCCATAAGACTGCTAAACAAGACTGCTAATTGGCTAATCAAATGGCTACCTGCTGCTGCTACTGTCTATTATCTTTACTGTTGCCTAGTCACTTTAACCCTACCTATATGTACATAGCTACCTCAATTACCTTGTACCTCTGCACATCGACTCGGTACGGGTACTCCCTGAGTATAGCAAAGATATTATTTTTTGTCATTGTTATTAATTATTCACTGTGTATTTATTAATTTTGTATTGTTAACTCTGCATTGTTGAAAAATGAATAAATAAATAACATTTGATTTGATTTACAGTACCAGTCAAAAGTTTGGACACAACTCCTCATTCAAGGGTTTTCCTTTATTTGTACTATTTTCTACATTGTAGAATAATAGTGAAGACATCAAAACTATGAAATAACACATATGGAATCATGTAGTAACCAAAAAAGTGTTAAACAAATCAAAATATATTTTATATTTGAGATTCTTCAAAGTAGCCACCCTTTGCCTTGATGGCAGCTTTGCATATTCTTAGCATTCTCTCAACCAGCTTCATGAGATAGTCACGATGAATGCATTTCAATTAACAGGTCTGCCTTGTTAAAAGTTAATTTGTGGAATTTCTTTCCTTCTTAATTCATTTGAGCCAATCAGTTGTGCTGTGACAAGGTAGGGGTGATATACAGATGATAGGCCTATTTTGGTAATAAACCAAGTCCATATTATGGAAAAACAGCTCAAATAAGCAAAGAGAAATGATGGTCCATCACTACTTTAGGACATGAAGGTCAGTCAATCCCGAACATTTCAAGAACTTTGAAAGTTTCTTCAAGTACAGTCACAAAAACAATCAAGAGCTGTGATGAAACTGTCTCTCATGAGGAAAGGAAGACCCTACAGGAAAGGAAGACCCAGAGTTACCTCTGCTGCAGAGGATACATTCATAGATTGCAGCCCAAATAAAAGCTTCACAGAGTTCAAGTAACAGACACATCTCAACATCAACTGTTCAGAGGTGAGTGCGTGAATCATGCCTCATGGTCAAATTACGGCAAATAAACCATTACTCAAGGACGCCAATGATAAGAAGAGACTTGCTTGGGCCAAGAAACATGAGCAATGGACATTAGACCGTTGGATATCTGTCCATTGGTCTGATGAGTCCAATTTCAGATTTTTAGTTCCAACTGCAGTGTCTTTGTGAGACGCAAAGTAGGTGAATGATGATCTCCGCATGTGTGGTTCCCACCGTGAAGCATGGAGGGCGAGGTGTGATGGTGTGGGGGTGCTTTGCTGGTGACACTGTCATGGCTACCACACCTCCAGGCTGTGTAAGGGCTATTTGACCAAGAAGGAGAGTGATGGAGTTCTACATCAGATGTCCTGGTCTCCACAATCAACCAACCTCAAACCAATTGAGATGGTTTGGGATGAGTTGGACCGCAGGCTGAAGGAGAAGCAGCCAACAAGTGCTCAGCAAATGTGGGAACTTCTTCGAGACTGTTGGAGAAGCATTGCAGGTGAAGCAGGTTGAGAGCGTGCAAAGCTGTCATCAAGGCAAAGTGTGGCTACTTTGAAGAATCTAAAATCTAAAATATATTTAGATTTTTTTGGGGGGGTTACTACATGATTCCATGTGTCATTTCATAGTTGTGATGTCTTCCCTATTATTGTACAAAGTAGAAAATAGTACAAATAAAGAAAAACCCTTGAATTTGTTTTTTATCGCCAAGTACTCCGCCTCCCCTCATCACGAGCTCGCTCTCTCGCCTCGCTTTCTCAGTCTCTTTCTCATCCTTGTGTAAGGTTTGCGCAGTCTATCTATTTTGCCAGGTAAGTCTCCATAACTCATCTTATTGGCAGAAGGATTGATAACTCATAACAAGTGCATGGAAACTCTCTCCGACCACATCTGGTAGAAAGGTTCGAGTTGTTATTTAGTAGCTGAAAGATCAAGTCTCTCCTCTGTAACTCCTGCCAAGAGGTAACTGGGCTGGGGAGTCGTAAGTTACCCCTGGCACACTGTGTGTGTTTTCTTTATTGTGGGACATGATGAATGGCTTGGAGAACAAGGCTGAGTATACATCATATCACCTTTAATGGTTACACATTTCTGGGGCCATAACTCAATGTTTTTAAATAGAAAAAAGTGAAATATAGCATTGTATATTTCTCCCCTCGACACGTTTACGAGTCCTCCCTGCACTATAAACCCAGTGATTGCTATTTCAAAGTACCATGTCAGACCCTGCTCTGAACACTGCCAGCTGCCTCAGCAGAGAGAGGGGAAAGAAGGGGGGGGGGTGGAGGAGGGAAAAAGAGAGAGACAGACGGGTGGAGAAACAAAAATGATAGCGCTTGCAAAAGTTGAGTGTCTATTCAGAAAGTATCTCTTGTGGCTGTAAATGTATCGTGTTTGTGCTTACTGCTTTTAAAACCCAAACCATGGCCTGGCTAGGGCCGTTCATTCCACTGAAGTAGCTAGAGAGGATTCCAGTCTGACAGTCAGTCAGTACCTGTTTGGGGAGAGGAAACACTCTGTAGACCAATAGTTTAAGATACATGGGAAATAACGTTGTTATATGCGCGGCTTCTTAGATTTACTTGAAATGCAAAGTGCTTCTGTTTGGGCAGATGAATCAGGCGTCATGAATTTGTAGTCGTTTCCATCAATCATCCTACTAGCCTGATTTTCAAAACATATCAACATTATCCAGTACATTCTTGTCCATGAAATTACTCTCTGACATTTTATTTTATCTATGACTGACAGGAAATGATTGAAACTTAACTGTGCTGAGTGTGTTTTTGTAACAGATGCATAGCGAGACAGGAACAACACGCAAGGTATGCACCCTCATTCCAGTACACTCCGCTAGCTACCCCCTCAACAAATCACATTTATGGTGTTGTGATCTGGAACCCATTTAAAGAAGTGTTCTAACCCATCACTCACCTGCCAACCAACTGAGCCACTTCACATTTTCTTTAGACATTCTGCAAGCTGCTGTTTATACTATATGTATACCCAATACATGTATAACTAGCCACTTTAACTATGCCACTTTGTTTACATACTCATCTCATATGTATATACTGCACTCGATACCATCTACTGTATCTTGCATATGCCGCTCTGTACCATCACTCATTCATATATCTTTATGTACATATTCTTTATCCCCTTACACTTGTGTGTATAAGACAGTAGTTTTGGAATTGTTAGTTAGATTACTTGTTGGTTATTACTGCATTGTCGGAACTAGAAGCACAAGCATTTCGCTACACTCGCATTAACATCTGCTAACCATGTGTATGTGACAAATAAAATTTGAATTGATATACACTACCGTTCAAAAGTTTGGGGTCACTTAGAAATGTTCTTGTTTTTGAAAGAAAAGCACTTTTTTTTGTCCATTTAAAATAACATCAAATTGATCAGAAATGCAGTGTAGACATTGTTAATGTTGTAAATGACTATTGTAGCTGGAAATGGCTGATTTTTAATGGAATATCTACATAGGCGTACAGGGGCCCATTATCAGCAACCATCACTTCTGTGTTCCAGTGGCATGTTGTGTTAGCTAATCCAAGTATATTATTTTAAAAGGATAATTGATCATTAGAAAACCTAGTCTCAATGTCAACAGTGAAGAGGTGACCCTCGGGATGCTGGCCTTCTAGGCAGAGCTGCGAAGAAAAAGCCTTATCTCAGACTGGCAAATAACATTGTTAATATTTAAGATTAAGATGGGCAAAAACACAGACACTTTTTTCTTTGCAACTCTGCCTAGAACGCCAGCATCCCGGAGTCGCCTCTTCACTGTTGACATTGAGACTGGTGTTTTGCGGGGTACTATTTAATTAATCTGCCAGTTGAGGACTTGTGAGGTGTCTGTTTCTCAAAATAGACACTCTAATGTACTTGTCCTCTTCTTAGTTGTGCACCGGGGCCTCCCGCTCCTCTTTCTATTCTGGTTAGGGCCAGTTTGCGCTGTTCTGTGAAGGGAGTAGTACACAGCGTTGTACGAGATCTTCAGTTTCTTGGCAATTTCTCGCATGGAATAGCGTTCATTTCTCAGAATAAGAAATGACTGACGAGTTTCAGAAGAAAGTTATTTGTTTCTGGCCATTTTATACCTGCAATCAAACCCACAAATGCTGATGCTCCAGATACTCAACTAGTCAAATAAGGCCAGTTTAGTTGCTTCTTTAAACAGAACAACAGTTTTCAGCTGTGCTAACATCATTGCAAAAGAGTATTCTAATCTATTTCTAATCAAAATGATAAACTTGGATTAGCTAACACAACATGCCTTTGGAACACAGGAGTGATAGTTGCTGATAATGGGCCACTGTACACCTACATAGATATTCCATAAAAAATCTGCCTTTTCCAGCTACAATAGTCATTTACAACTTTAACAATGTGTACACTGTATTTCTGAACAATGTGATGGTATTTTAATGGACAAAAAATGTGCTTTTCTTTCAAAAACAAAGGCAAATCTGTGACCCCAAACTTCTATAACTATCTATTTACCTCTTGTTCTCTCTCTCTCTCTCTCTCTCTGTCTCTCTCTGTCTGTCTCTCTCTCTCTCGTTCTCTCTCTCTCTTTCTCTCTCTCTCTCTCTCTCTCTCTCTCTCTCTCTCTCTCTCTCTCTCTCTCTCTCTCTCTCTGTCTGTCTGTCTGTCTGTCTCTCTCTCTCTCTCTCTTTCTCTCTCTCTCTCTCTCGCTCTCTCTCTCTCTCGTTCTCTCTCTCTCGTTCTCTCTCTCTCTCATTCTCTCTCTCTCTCTCGCTCTCTCTATCTCTCTCGCCCCTCCCCCTCTGTCTCTCTCACTCTCTCTCTCGTTCTCATTCTCTCTCCCTCTCTCGCTCTCTCTATCTCTCTCGCCCCTCCCCCTCTCTCTCTCTCTCTCTGTCTCTCTCTCTCGTTCTCATTCTCTCTCTCTCTCTCTCTCGCTCTCTCTATCTCTCTCGCCCCTCCCCTCTCTCTCTCTCTCTCTCTCTGTCTCTCTCTCTCTCTCTCTCTCGTTCTCATTCTCATTCTCTCTCTCTCTCTCTCTCTCTCTCTCTAACTCTGACCTCTGGGTGAACAGATGTGGTTCCACTTACTGCCACAGCTAACTATCTTTCTTCTGTATCTAGTGTGAGTTACTCATCCCTGATATAAGTTGTGTGGTATGTACTGCCACACACACACACACACACACACCGCACACACCGCCTCTTACATATATAAATGACAAAACTTGGGTTAGCTTTGAAGAAATATAATAATTCCAGACGTACTGTACAGCGTCTATCTCTGCTTATGTCTGCGAAGGCCTGGAAATGATCAAATGAAGTTTTTAAATGAGGCTACCACCCAGAGCACACAGAGGGATATTATTTTGACAACTCGATGCCCCGAGGGGGTGAGCGGTCCGTTTTTGATGTGTGATCCACCGATGCTTGCTTTGGATGGCAGATTTTATCGGCAAACAAGACAGGCGAGCACTGCACTGCGACACGGAGCATAGCGATAAATAAAAGGGGGTTGACTGATAAAAATGTCAAGGATTATCTCTACTTTGCGGGCCTCTTGTGATGTCACATCAAAAAGGATTTGGTGGAAATGATTTTGGCAGGAAGAGAGGTGGTGATGGGAAGGAGGGATGATGGAGGGGTGCAGTGTATGTGTGAGAAAGAGGATTTTGTCTTCCGTCATTTAGTTCCTTCGCTGCCTTTTCTTTTGGATCTGACACCTCTGTGGAGAGTACACAGAGTATTAATTAGTTGCGACTCTCAGGGTCGGAGCGCAGTGGGAGCACCATGGGGTTAATGGCCCCCAGTAGGCTGCAGGTTCTAGGAAATGACTCGCAGTTGGTAGAATGGCATCTCTGTCACACATACCAGCATGCTCAGGCATGCACACACAGACACACACACACAGACACACACACACACACACACACACACAGACACACACACACACACAGACACACACACACACACACACACACACACACACACACACACACACACACACACACACACACACACACACACACACACACACACACACACGGCAGGTATGAGGGGTAAAGGGGTTATGCATTATTGTTTTGTCTCCCCAATGCTCCTTCGCTGCCTTTTCTTTTGGATCTGACACCTCTGTGTCTCCCCAATGCTCCTTCGCTGCCTTTTCTTTTGGATCTGACACCTCTGTGTCTCCCCAATGCTCCTTCGCTGCCTTTTCTTTTGGATCTGACACCTCTGTGTCTCCCCAATGCTCCTTCGCTGCCTTTTCTTTTGGATCTGACACCTCTGTGTCTCCCCAATGCTCCTTCGCTGCCTTTTCTTTTGGATCTGACACCTCTGTGTCTCCCCAATGCTCCTTCGCTGCCTTTTCTTTTGGATCTGACACCTCTGTGTCTCCCCAATGCTCCCAATAAGGACAATTTACTTGTCACTCTTTCACTTTCATTGCTACTTTTCCTCTCCTTCTTTTACTCTGCGTGTGTGGGTCACAGTAATGCCTCCTGGTCAAATTCTTACTTCTATACCCATAATGACCGGATTTGCTGAGTAGGCCTGAGGCAACAGTGAGGCGGTCTATGACCAACGTTACAGAGAGTGTGTCAGTCTGTGTCAGGGTGTCACTCTAGCCTCGTCAACTGTCTGGCTTTGGTAGGTCTGTCAGCCCAGGCTTACTACTGAATCATCTGAAAGGAAAGCAGTATGGTTTTACCCTGGCTGTCTTCTTCACCTGTTTGATCTAGGAAGCAGTTGAATCAAAAGGCTTCACAATAGAATAAACAGTAGATGATCATGTCTCAGTTGTTGTTTGAGGAGTTTTCTGGATGATAATATCATCCATATTGTGATACAGGAGGGAGCATGGAGCTCTTTGTAAGTTGGAGCTTCTCTCTCTCTCTCCCTCTATCTATCTATCCCTCTGTCAATCCTCCCCTAGGGCAACGACTCGACACCAACCTTGACAAAAGATAGGAGAGGCAGGGGGTAACAGGGGAGGAGGAAGGGGGAGGAGGAGAGGGGAGGGGGTTGAACAGATGAAAATAAAGTAGAGAAGAGAATCTGGCAGTAGGTTGAAAGGAGGTATTGTGAGTGGGGAAGCCACATCTGTCAGAGCTGTCTTTTGAGGTGGAGTGGGTTAGAGGTAAAAAAAAAATGTGTGTGAAGACACACCTTCCATTCACTGGGAGCAAAGAGCCTGGACTTTCCAACCAACCACTGTTTATAGTAGCAGTGATAAACTGCACTGCCATTCTATATTTTATGAACGTGTTCTTTCAAGTAATTATTATGACTGGTTCCACCTTTTTTTGTTCACTCAACTTTTCGGTCCAAGTGTTACTTGAACAAAACAAAAAAATACCTGGCCAAACATAGCTCTATTCAACTATAAATATTAACTCAACTATAAATTATTATTTGCACACCTTAACTAAAGAAGGCTGTGCAACTGTGTTAAACACACACAGTGGTATTAACATAAAATGTTTTACATATTTGACATACATGAATACATTGTAAATGTTAATTTAAACAGTAAGTATTATTCAAACTTTCCCAACTGGGATATGAACTCACAATCAATTGGTTCTCGGCATTCTGATCTTCCTGCAAAGGCACCATGTCTGCGTTAATTATCAGTTAATCTGACTATTCTCGCATCATTGATTTGATTTACTTCTATGGCATATTACTCTGTGTCAATGTTACCCCGTTATCACTATGATCAATACAACTGTTTTTCTTGAGTGTACTGTAACACAGCTGAGATTTACTTTGAATAGCAAAGTGTTAGCAATGCAGGTGAAATGGGAAGAATGGCTCCGTAGGGGATGTCTGCCGTTTTACGGACTCCTAAGCACTTGTGCTATTTTGTGTGGTTTTTCAAAATGTTTCTAACTTATTTTGTATATAAAGTGGATGCTACCGTCTCCTATGACCGAAAAGAGCTTCTGGATATTCAAACAGTGATTACTCACCTCAAACTGGACAAAGATGAGTCGGGCACAAAGGATATAATGTTGTTCCCAGACAAGGCCCACAAAGAAAATAAAGAAATACAGGGGGCAGAGATCAGGGTGCCTTGTGAGAATTCGTCGGCAAGTGGGTAACCAGCCTCTACCATCCGTTCTATTAGCCAATGTACAATCACTGGAGAACAAACTGGATGAGCTCCGTTCGAGACTAACGGGACATTAAAAACTGTAATATCTTGTGTTTCAAAGTGTTTTCTTTCCAATGATACCAATTATATGCATATCCTGGCTTCAGGGCCTGAGCTACAGGCAGTTTACTTTGAGCATGTCGTTCATACAGGAAGTGGGGAAAAAAGGGGCCTAGCCCTAAGAAGGTAGAGAGAAGCGTTCCTCCTGTAACTGTTATGTAAAGAAGACCCGTTTAGTAAACGATGTAAAAGAAAAGGAACCATAGCCACTGACTCTGGTCTGTTCATGTTATGCCTCCCGTCTGTGTTAGGGTGCTTCGGACAAGCTGACACCCAGTGCATTCTGGGTGTCAGACCAAAGATGTTCTAAAGAGGTGAAGGAATGGTTCACTCATCTTTCGAATACACTTCTGGAAGTGAATGAAGGGAAGTGAATGATTGAAGACAACACACCCCCTTCAACATGCATATTGCAAACAGACCAAACTCATATTGCCTCCTTTTATTATCTTTGGTTGATGAGACAAAACAAACATGGCGGCGCCAGCAAACTACCCATCGTCGGATTACTTTCGATTTCTAAAAAGTGTTTTACTCAATTATTTAGATCAATGTTGTACTCACCCGTGATGTGGTGAATTATAAATGGTAATTGCTAAATTGTGGTTTCTGTCAGCCAAGAGTCTAAATATGACCGCTTGTGTTGCGTCAATCTTTCCTCAGTAAACGCTACGACTATTGTAGCCTACATTTTCCGGTTTGGATGATTGTGTATGCTGTCACTACTGCTGTGAATGGCTGAACATTATACCGCAAAATACACTGGTCACATTAAGGACTGTGTTTGTGCAAAATGTGTCTGTAAAAAAACAGTGTGGCTTGCTCAAATTCTGACAATTGCGTCTATTGAAACTGGACGTTCTACATAAGTGTTCTAATCACACCGGGTTGAGTGTACGCTGCAGGGACCACCATGAATGATCACACCCATTTGTTGGTACGTGTGAAAAGGTTAAACAGGTCAACATTCACAAGGCCGCAGGGCCAGGCGGATTACCAGGATGTGTACTAAGAGCTAGCATGGACCAACTGGCAAGTGTCTTCACTGACATTTTCAACCTCTCCCTGACCAAGTCTGTAATACCTACATGTTTCAAGCAGACCACCATAGTCTCTGTGCCCAAGAAAGCAAAGGTTACCTGCCAAAATGACAACAGCCCTTTAGCACTCACGTCGGTAGCCATGAAGTGCTTTGAAAGGCTGGTCATGGCTCACATCAACACCGTCATCCCGGAAACCCTAGACCCACTCCAATTCGCATACCACCCCAACAGATCGACAGATCTCAATCGCACTCCACACTCCCCTTTCCCACCTGGACATAAAAGAACACCTATGTAAAAATGTTGTTAATTGACTACAGCTCAGTGATCAACACCATAGTGCCCTCAAAGCTCATCCTGAGACTAAACACCTCCCTCTGAAACTGGATCTTGGACTTCCTGATGTACAGACCCCAGGTGGTAAGGGTAGGCAACAATATATCTGCCACAATGATATTCAACAGGGTAGCCTAGTGGTTAGAGCGTTGGACTAGTAACCGGAAGGTTGCAAGTTCAAACCCCCGAGCTGACAAGGTACAAATCTGTCGTTCTGCCCCTGAACAGGGAGTTAACCCACTGTTCCTAGGCCGTCATTGAAAATAAGAATGGGTTCTTAACTGACTTGCCTGGTTAAAAAAAAACTTTTTTTAAAACACAGGGAACCCTCAGAGGTGCGTGCTTAGTCCCTCTCCTGTGCTCCCTGTTCCCCTATGGCTGCGTGGCCAAGCACAACTTCAACACCATAATTAAGTTTGCTGACAACACGACAGTGTAGTAGATCGGATCACCAACAACGATGAGACAGCCTGTAGGGAGGAGGTCAGAGATTTGGCAGTGTGGTGCCAGGACAACAACCTCTCCCTCAACATGAGCAAGACAAAGGAGCTGATCGTGGACTACAGGAAAAGGAGGACCGAGCACGTCCCCATTCTCATCGACGGGGATCTGTAGTGGAACGTGTCGAGAGTTTCAAGTTCCTTGGTGTCCACATCACCAACAAACTATCATGGTCCAAACACACCAAGAACGTCGTGAAGAGGGGACGACAAAGCATATTGCCCCTCAGGTCCCAAGATCCTCAAAATGTTCTACAGCTGCACCATCGAGAGCATCCGGTTGCATCCCCTCCTGGTATGGAAACTCCTCGGCATCTGATCGTAAGGCACTACAGAGGGTAGTGTGTTCATGCCAGTACATCACTTGGGCCAAGCTTCCTGCTATCCAGAACCTATATACTTGGCGGTGTCAGAGAAAGGCCCAAAACATTGTCAACGACTCCAGCCACCCTAGTCTTAGACTGTTCTTTCTGCTATCACATGGCAAGGGGTACCGGAGCGCCACGTGTAGGACCAAAAGGCTCTTTAACAGCTTCTACCCCCAAGCCATAAGACTGTTGAACAATTAATATTCATACCTTTACCGACATGTACAAATTACCTCGACAAATGACCTCGACTAACCTGTACATCGACTCGGTATCGGTACCTCCTGTATATAGCGTCATTATTGATGTTTTATTGTGTTACTTTTTATTTATTTTTTACTTTAGTTTATTCAGTAAATATTTTCTTAATTCTATTTTCTTAAAACTGCATTGTTGGTTAGGGGCTAGTAAGTAAGCATTTCACGGTGAGGTCTACACCTGTTGTACACGGTGCATGTGTCAAATACAATTTGATTTGATTTGATCAGTTATTGACACAAACATGGTGGCATAGCAGGGAGATTGGAGAGCTGTGAACCAAGAGGTTGCGATGTCACACCAGCCTTCGCTGTCAAGCCTTCTGTCAAACACCAGCCTTCTGTCAAGCTCAGGCGTTCGGCGGCGCCGGTCCGATCAGCAACATCCACCTGCCCCTTCCGGAGCTGTTTGATGGCACCCCAGCTCACTATAGGAGGTGTCTCCTGCAGTGTTACCTCCATCATACACGTCATGCTGGGATAGCCTCCGAGAGGGACAAGGTGGCCTTGGTGATCTTGGTGCTGACAGGCCGGTCAATGGAGTGGGCCAATGCCCTGTGGGAGAGGGACGGTCCAGAAGTGCAGTCATATGAGCGCTTCACCCAACTATTCCGTGCCATTTTCGACCACCCTACAGAGGGCCGAGACGTAGGTGAGCGTCTCCTCCATCTTTGCCAGAGGTCCAGGACAGCGTCTCTAAGTACGATCTGGATTTCCAGAAGGTGGCTGCGTCTACTGGCTGGAACGACCAGGCCCTGTTGACAGTATTCTGCAGCGGGCTACAGGCAGGCGTTCAGACCGAGCTGGCCTGTCGCAATGAGGACTTCATGCTGGACCAGCTCATCGCCATGGCCATCCACCTGGATAGTCTCATGCGTGCCCGTCATCGCCCATCCCGCGGGTTCGGGTTTCTCCCCCAGAAGGAGAACCAGGTGAGGAAGCAACAGGAAGAGGAGCGCTCATGCACCTTCCCAGGTAGGCATGGATGTGCCTTGCTCCTCTCTGTCCACCCAGCCCATCCTCCTTCCTGTCACCTTCCTGGACTCTCCTGGCCCCCTACTGAGTCCTGCCCTAGTGGACTCAGGTTCTGCAGGCAATTTCCTAGACTGGTCAGTGGCCTTATCATTACGCATTCCTCTAATCCCTTTACAACCCCCATCACAGTCCATGCCCTAGACAACCATTCCCTAGAAACAGGGCTGGTGTGCCAGACCACGATTCTCATTTCCCTCACAGTTGCTCACAACCACCATGAACGCATCCCTTTCCTCATCTTAGACTCTCCTGAACACCCCGTAGTTTTGGTTTTCCCCTGGTTACAGTTGCATAACCCCAGGATATCATGGACAGAGAGGAGTTTGTTGGGTTGGTCACACGAGTGTCAGGGGAGATGTCACTCTGTGTTTATCTGTGCCACCTCCATGAAAAGTCAGGAAAGCCACCCACGTTCCTATCCTGGGGGAATACCGGGACCTACAAGTGGCTTTTTCAAAGACTCTTGCCTGCCCCCTCTTCGCCCATGGGACTGCACTATCAACCTACTGCCTGGTTCTACCCTCCCGCGGGGGCACATCTACTCTCTCTCGCATGCAGAGACCGAAGCCATGGAGGTCTACATCCAGGAGGCGCTGGCCCAAGGCTTCTTTTTCATGAAAAAGAAGGACGCGGGTCTCCACCCTTGTATCGATTACCAGACACTGAATAAGGCAACTGTTAAATTCAGTTATCCCCTGCCTCTCATACCCACTGTGATCGAGTAGATGCACGGTGCTCAGTACTTTACCAAATTGGATTTATGCAGTGCCAACAACCTGGTGCGCATCAGAGAGGGGGATGCATGGAAGACCGCCTTCAGCACCAGCACCGGACACTACGAATACAGGGTAATGCCCTAGGGCCTGACAAATGCACTCTTTGTGTTTCATTTCTTCATTAACGTGGTGTTTAAAGACATGTTGGGTCACTGTGTAGTGGTGTACATAGACAACATCTTGGTGTACGCCACTACACGCGAGCAACATGTCTCTCATGCCAGGTCCGTTTTGGGGAGGCTGATAGGGCATCACTTGTACGCCAAGGCAGAGAAGTGTCTTTTCTTCCAGCAGGCGGTCTCCTTCCTGGTCTACATTTGAAGTTGACAGATTTGTTGCCCACATTTTCTCATTTTGCAGCTAAGTTTGGGCCAACTAAAGTTCAGGTAACACTGACCAAAAAGTTGAGTAAACAAAGAAAGGCAGTGGAACCACTTACTGTACTTAATAATATATAGTTGAAACAACTAGTCCCTTCACTGCACACACACCTACAGGCACACATGCACACACACACACGCATGCACACGCATGCACACGCATGCACACACACACCTCACTGACTGCAGTCTGCAAGTTCAAAGTGGCAATATTGACTTTACTCACTTTGGTGATTTGGTAAGAGATGTATTTTTCTGTCTGCACTAAGATACATAGTTTGGTGATTTGGTAAGAGATGTATGTATCTGTCTGCACTAAGATACCTAGTTTGGTGATTTGGTAAGAGATGTATGTATCTGTCTGCACTAAGATACATCGTTTGGTGATTTGGTAAGAGATGTATGTATCTGTCTGCACTAAGATACATAGTTTGGTGATTTGGTAAGAGATGTATGTATATGTCTGCACTAAGATACATCGTTTGGTGATTTGGTAAGATATGTATGTATCTGTCTGCACTAAGATACATAGTTTGGTGATTTGGTAAGAGATGTATGTATCTGTCTGCACTAAGATACATAGTTTGGTGATTTGGTAAGAGATGTATCTGTCTGCACTAAGATACATCGTTTGGTGATTTGGTAAGAGATGTATGTATCTGTCTGCACTAAGATACATAGTTTGGTGATTTGGTAAGAGATGTATTTATCTGTCTGCACTAAGATACATCGTTTGGTGATTTGGTAAGAGATGTATGTATCTGTCTGCACTAAGATACATAGTTTGGGTGATTTGGTAAGAAATGTATTTATCTGTCTGCACTAATATACATAGTTTGGTGATTTGGTAAGAGATGTATGTATCTGTCTGCACTAAGATACATAGTTTGGTGATTTGGTAAGAGATGTATGTATCTGTCTGCACTAAGATACATAGTTTCGTGATTTGGTAAGAGATGTATGTATCTGTCTGCACTAAGATACATCGTTTGGTGATTTGGTAAGAGATGTATGTATCTGTCTGCACTAAGGTACATAGTTTGGTGATTTGGTAAGAGATGTATGTATCTGTCTGCCCTAAGATACATAGTTTGGTGATTTGGTAAGAGATGTATGTATCTGTCTGCACTAAGATACATAGTTTGTGGATGGTTGACAGCTAATATTTACCTCAATCTTTCTAGACTTTCGTCTTTCAGTTGAGCCTTCAGTGACAGCATGAGAGGAAGGAGAGAAGTAGAGTGTGAAGGATTGAAGTATGACTCAAAGAGAAGTACAGAGAGGAACAATTCAAAAGGCCTTCAGATGCTTTAAGAAAACATGCTCTAAAGACAGAGGAAGAAAATCAGAGAGAAAGAGAGAGAGAGTTGGAATGACAAAAGAAAGGAGGAGGAAGATGTTCCTTATTCTCCCCTCCCTGTCCCCTACCCTCCTCCTCTCCCTCTCCCCTCCCTGTCCCCTACCCTCCTCCTCTCCCTCTCCCCTCCCTGTCCCCTACCCTCCTCCTCTCCCTCTCCCCTCCCTGTCCCCTACCCTCCTCCTCTCCCTCTCCCCTCCCTGTCCCCTACCCTCCTCCTCTCCCTCTCCCCTCCCTGTCCCCTACCCTCCTCCTCTCCCTCTACCCTCCCTGTCCCCTACCCTCCTCCTCTCCCTCTCCCCTCCCTGTCCCCTACCCTCCTCCTCTCCCTCTCCCCTCCCTGTCCCCTACCCTCCTCCTCTCCCTCTCCCTCCCTCCTGTCCCCTACCCTCCTCCCTCTCCCTCTCCCCTCCCTGTCCCCTAACCCTCCTCCTCTCCCTCTCCCCTCCCTGTCCCCCTACCCTCCTCCTCTCCCTCTCCCCTCCCTGTCCCCTACCCTCCTCCTCTCCTCTCCCCTCCCTTCCCCCTGTCCCCTACCCTCCTCCTCTCCCTCTCCCCTCCCTGTCCCCTACCCTCCTCCTCTCCCTCTCCCCTCCGGTCCCTACCCTCCTCCTCTCTCCCTGCCTCCCCTCCCTGTCCCCTAACCCTCCTCCTCTCCCTCTCCCCTCCCTGTCCCCTAACCCTCCTCCTTCCTCCCTCTCCCCTCCCGTCCCCTACCCTCCTCCTCTCCTCTCCCCTCCCTGTCCCTACCCTCCTCCTCTCCCTCTCCCCTCCCTGTCCCCTACCCTCCTCCTCTCCCTCTCCCCTCCCTGTCCCTACCCTCCTCCTCTCCCTCTCCCCTCCCTGTCCCCTACCCTCCTCCTCTCCCCGTCTGTCCTCTCCCCTCCCTGTCCCCTAACCCTCCTCCTCGCCCTCTCCCCTCCCTGTCCCCTACCCTCCTCCTCTCCCTCTCCCCTCCCTGTCCCCTACCCTCCTCCTCTCCCTCTCCCCTCCCTGGCCCCTACCCTCCTCCTCTCCCTCTCCCCTCCCTGTCCCCTCCTCCCCTCCCTGTCCCTGCCCCTCCTCCTCGCCCCTCTCCCTCCCATGTCCCCTACCCTCCTCCTCTCCCTCGTCCCCTCCCTGTCCCCTACCCTCCCTCCTCTCCCTCTCGCCTCCCTGTCCCCTACCCTCCTCCTCTCCCTCTCCCCTCCCTGTCCCCTACCCTCCTCCTCCTCTCCTCTCCTCCTCGCCCTCTCCCCCTCCCTGTCCCCTACCCTCCTCCTCTCCCTCTCCCCTCCCTGTCCCCTACCCTCCTCCTCTCCCTCTCGCCTCCCTGTCCCCTACCCTCCTCCTCTCCCTCTCCCCTCCCTGTCCCCTACCCTCCTCCTCTCCCTCTCCCCTCCCTGTCCCTACCCTCCTCCTCTCCCTCTCTCCTCCTCGCCCTCTCCCCTCCCTGTCCCCTACCCTCCTCCTCTCCCTCTCCCCTCCTTGTCCCCTACCCTCCTCCTCTCCCTCTCCCTCCCTGTCCCCTACCCTCCTCCTCTCCCTCTCCCCTCCCTGTCCCCTACCCTCCTCCTCTCCCTCTCATCCTCCTCGCCCTCTCCCCTCCCTGTCCCCTACCCTCCTCCTCTCCCTCTCCCCTCCTTGTCCCCTACCCTCCTCCTCTCCCTCTCCCCTCCCTGTCCCCTACCCTCCTCCTCTCCCTCTCCCCCTCCCTGTCCCCTACCCCTCCTCCGCTCCCTCTCCCCTCCCTGTCCCCTACCCTCCTCCTCTCCCTCTCCCCTCCCTGTCCCCTACCCTCCTCCTCTCCCTCTCCCTCCCTGTCCCCTACCCTCCTCCTCTCCTCTCCTTCCCTCCCTGTCCCCTACGCTCCTCCTCTCCCTCTCTCCTCCTCGCCCTCTCCCCTCCCTGTCCCCTACCCTCCTCCTCTCCCTCTCCCCTCCTTGTCCCCTACCCTCCTCCTCTCCCCTCCTTGTCCCCTACCCTCCTCCTCTCCCTCTCCCCTCCCTGTCCCCTACCCTCCTCCTCTCCCTCTCCCCTCCTTGTCCCCTACCCTCCTCCTCTCCCTCTCCCCTCCCTGTCCCCTACCCTCCTCCTCTCCCTCTCCCCTCCCTGTCCCCTACCCTCCTCCTCTCCCTCTCCCCTCCCTGTCCCCTACCCTCCTCCTCTCCCTCTCCCCTCCCTGTCCCCTACCCTCCTCCTCTCCCTCTCCCCTCCCTGTCCCCTACCCTCCTCCTCTCCCTCTCCCCTCCCTGTCCCCTACCCTCCTCCTCTCCCTCTCCCCTCCCTGTCCCCTACCCTCCTCCTCTCCCTCTCTCCTCCTCGCCCTCTCCCCTCCCTGTCCCCTACCCTCCTCCTCTCCCTCTCCCCTCCTTGTCCCCTACCCTCCTTCTCTCCCTCTCCCCTCCCTGTCCCCTACCCTCCTCCTCTCCCTCTCCCCTCCCTGTCCCCTACTCTCCTCCTCTCCCTCTCCCCTCCCTGTCCCCTACCCTCCTCCTCTCCCTCTCGCCTCCCTGTCCCCTACCCTCCTCCTCTCCCTCTCCCCTCCTGTCCCCTACCCTCCTCCTCTCCCTCAATCCTCCTCGCCCTCTCCCCTCCCTGTCCCCTACCCTCCTCCTCTCCCTCTCCCCTCCTCTCCCTCTCCCCTCCCTGTCCCCTACCCTCCTCCCTCTCTCCTCCTCTCCCTCTCCCCTCCCTGTCCCCTACCCTCCTCCTCTCCCTCTCTCCTCCTCTCCCTCTCCCCTCCCTGTCCCCTACCCTCCTCCTCTCCCTCTCTCCTCCTCTCCCTCTCCCCTCCCTGTCCCCTACTCTCCTCCTCTCCCTCTCCCCTCCCTGTCCCCTACCCTCCCCCTCTCCCTCTCCCCTCCCTGTCCCCTACCCTCCTCCTCTCCCTCTCTCCTCCTCTCTGCCCTACTCCACTGCTCCACACTACCCAGGAATCACTTAAGCAAAACAGAGAGAGACAATACAATGGCAATGAATGTGCTATGGGCCCTGCTGCCTGTCAATGGGCTGCTGCAGTGGGTACTGATGCCTGTGAATGGGCTGCTGCAGTGGGTCCTGCTGGTAGGATCTAAGCAGTGTGTTTACTGAAGAGTTGTATCCCATTAGCATAGGGATAGGGTTCCTGTGTGTGGAAACAGTAGGGAATCAGTATTTGATGTGTTGATGTGTGTGTTTCCCTCTCCTCTTCTCCTTCCTCATCTTGCTATCATCCTACCTCCTCTCTGCCTTCCCTTTCCTCCGCTCCTACATCCTCTTCCTCCCCCCTTTCTCCTACCCTCTTCCTCTCCTCCCAGGTACAGTATATCCTGACATACAATTGAAGTCAGAAGTTTACATACACCTTAGCCAAATACTATTAAACTCAGTTTTTCACAATTCCTGACATAAAAATTCCCTGTCTTATGTCAGTTAGGATCATCACTTTATTTTAAGAATGTGAAATGTCAGAATAATAGTAGAGAGAATGATTTATTACAGCTTTTCTTTCTTTCATCACATTTCCAGTGGGTCAGAAGAAGTTTACATACACTCAATTAGTGTTTGGTAGCATTGCCTTTAAATTATTTAACTTGGGTCAAACGTCTCAGGAAGCCTTCCACAAGCTTCCCACAATAAGTTGGGTGAATTGTGGCCCATTCCTCCTAACAGAGCTGGTGTAACTGAGTCAGGTTTGTAGGCCTCCTTGCACGCACACAAGTTTTCAGTTCTGCCTACACATTTTCTATAGGATTGAGGTCAGCACTTTGTGATGGCCACTCCAATACCTTGACTTTGTTGTCCTTAAGCTATTTTGCCACAACTTTGGAAGTATGCTTGAGGTCATTGTCCATTTGGAAGACCCATTTGCGACCAAGCTTTAACCTCCTGACTGATGTCTTGAGATGTTGCTTCAATATATCCACATAATTTCCCTCCAAACATAACGATGGTTTTTATGGCCAAACAGTTCTATTTTTGTTTCATCAGACCAGAGGACATTTCTCCAAAAAGTACGATCTTTGTCCCCATGTGCAGTTGCAAACCGTAGTCTGGCTTTTTTATGGTGGTTTTGGATCAGTGGCTTCTTCCTTGCTGAGAGGGCTTTCAGGTTATGTTGATATCGGATTAGTTTTTTCTGTGGATCTAGATACTTTTGTACCTGTTTCCTCCAGCATCTTCACAGGGTCCTGTTCTGGGATTGATTTGCACTTTTCTCACCAATGTACATTCATCTCTAGGAGACAGAACGCGTCTCCTTCCTGAGTGGTTTGACTGCTGCGTGGTCCCATGGTGTTTATACTTGCGTACTACTATTGTTTGTACAGATGAACGTGGTGCCTTCAGGCATTTGGAAATTGTTCCCAAAGATGAACCAGACTTTTTCTGAGGTCTTGGCCTATTTCTTTTGATTTTCCCATGATGTCAAGCAAAGAGGCACTGAGTTTGAAGGTAGGCCTTGAAATACATCCACAGGTACACCTCTTTTGACTCAAATTATGACTCAATTGACTCAAATTGACTCAAATTATGTCAATTAGCCTATCAGAAGCTTCTCAAGCCATGACATAATTTTCTGGAAATTTCCAAGTTGTTTAAGGCAGTCAACTTAGTTTATGTAAACTTCTAACCCACTGGAATTGTGATACAGTGAATTATAAATGAAATAATCTGTCGGTAAACAATTGTTGGAAAAATGACTTGTTGGAAAAATGTATCTGGTACATTGTTCAGCTCAAATAGTGTAAAAAAATCTTTCATCCATCACAATATGATCACATTTTCCATGATCACCTAGTACTTATTTTTCAATATGAACTCATCTGGGATCTCAACTCACAACCTCTGGATTAGGAATACTTGTATCTGTCTGCTGTGCCACAAAGTCTGTAGCGTAGCTATAATAAATATTTGCACTTAACATAATAGTGCCATTTGCATTGTTTGCTGTTTGGGGTTTTAGACTGGGTTTGGGTATAAGAACTTTGTGCCATCTGCTGATGTTAAAAGGGCTTTATAAATACATTTGATTTGCATGTTGAAGGGGGCGTGTCGTTCACTTCCCTTCATTTACTTCAAAAGATGAGTGAACCATCCTTTAACCTTATTTTGCTATAACGTCTTTGGTCTGACAGATTACGTGACACCCAGAATGCATTGTATAATGTCAACAAACATGGCACCACACATAGCTGGCAAATAGCTTAACATTAGCTCATTATAATCAGTACAACCTTCAAAAAAGTATTTTACACAAATCTTGTGTTCATAACTATATATGAAAGAATCGGAATGCATGATTTGTCACCAGTACTTGAAAACATGAATAAAACAGTAAATACATTATGCTCCATACATATATACAGTGAGGCAATAAAGTATTTATTTAATACATTATGCTCCATACCTATATACTTTATGCTACAGTAGAAGTGACAACACAATATACAGACAATAAGGCATTACTTTCATACATACATATGGTATGCTACAGTAGAAGTGACAACACAATATACAGACAATAAGGCATTACTTTCATACATACATATGGTATGCTACAGTAGAAGTGACAACACAATATACAAAAAAAAGTGCTTGGGCTCTCGTCAAAGAGTGAAGTTTGTCCGGCTCAGTAAAGCCTCAAACACAAATGGTCCTCAACACTGAAATGGGCTGCTTCTATGTGAATTAATGAGGAGGCGGAACACACCTCAATTCAAACTGTTGTTAGAAAATAAAACTGGTTAGAAAATAATTTGAAATGGACAAGTTGAAACACAGCCTATAGATAATTAGCAGGCAGCGTGTCTTGGTTTGAGGGAAGCGCGGGTTAACTACCTGTAAGGTTCTGTATTTATTTATTTATTGTGTTCTTGACAGGGGCGGCAGCGTAGCCTAGTGGTTAGAGCATTGGACTAGTAACCAGAAGGTTGTGAGTTCAAACCCCTGAGCTGACAAGGTACAAATCTGTCGTTCTGCCCCTGAACAGGCAGTTAACCCACTATTCCCAGGCCGTCATTCAAAATAAGAATGTGTTCTTAACTGACTTGCCTGGTTAAATAAAGGTAAAATTGAAATTGAACGTAGCCCTGTGTTTCATTTTTGTTAATTGATTTCACCTGTGTTAGTTACTCACTTGGTCTCATCAGCTCCTTATTTAGTTCAGTTCATTCTGTGTGTGCCTTTGTGAGGTATTGTTTGTTTTGACTCTACTAAGCTTTTTCCTAGCTCGTTTGTGAGAACCAGTCCTAGTTTTGATTCACCTATCTGTTTGCCTACCTGTGTATGACCATTGCCTGCCTGTGACTACGATTCCTGCCTTCTGCGAAGGCGAAATAAACACCTGCCACGCTCTGCGCGTGAATCTACACCTTTTTCTCCCTGAGTATTCATTACACTGTCCTGTTGCGTTAAAACCACATTTTGGAACAGTGAGTGCATTCTGACATGCCGCACGTTAAAAAAACTCACGCTGGGGCCACCGATACCTGGAACTCACGAGTGAAAAGGTTAATCCGACTATTCTCTCATAATTTACTTAATTGTCTTATTTCAGCAATTTGAAGGTATTCCGTATAGTTATCTACGTTGGTGAGTCACATTATTCTCGTTTAATGATACGGCTCCGTGGTTTGATGAGGAATTGAAAAGTTTTATGGTTGACAGAGATTAAGCAAAGGGAGTGGCTAATAAATGTGGCTGCACAGCTAATTGGCAAATTTACTGAAATGATCTGACTAAACTGAACAAAAAGAATAAGAAACTAAGATAAATGATGGAAAAAGGCTTTGGAGAACTACAATAGTTTTTATTGAGTATATTTTTAACAAAGCTGAATTTGACTTTGAAGTTCAAAGTGTAGGACTACAGGTAAAATCCTTCATTGACACAGACATGGGGGTGTAGCAGGAAGATCGGAATGTCGTGAACAAGAGACTGAGAGTTCAAGTGGCAAGTGAGGGCATGTTGAATATTAATGACTGTATGTCAGTTGAAAACACCAGCTTTTTTTTTTTTTTACACCCTAAAGACTCATTCTTGTTTGCAGGGAATCACCTGGGATTTTATTTTCCACATGTGAAAGGTTGTGATCAGGTGAAAATCCACATCCTCAATTATCATGTTTGAAATGTTACATGAGCAAAAAGTGAAATCATTTGATTTTCCACGAGAAGGTTCTCAGTGTCTTCTATACCAACTCACAAAGGCATTATTGGGTTTCACCAAACCATTAACCAAGTGCATTCTCCCCCGGACATAAACACACACAAATGTCTTCAGTGACAGACTGATGTGGGTGACATACGTTGTTGTGACAAGAGAGTGTTAGTGTGTGAAGTCTGTCATTAATCAATGTCTGTAGGACGACTACTCACTGAGCCTATTATAAATCCAAACAAACTATTGTATGGTAATTGAAGGACATGATTGGATAGGATGTCATAATACACAATTGGCAGGTTGTCACGATTAATCAACGTGTAGTTGAAAGCCTTCAGATGTGTGTGACAGAGGGATAGAGACAAGACGGAGAGAGGTGGGGCAGAGAGAAGAGAAAGGAGGTAGGGAAATAAAGAGGCCTAGGAGAGACAGAGGGTAGAGAGAGTGGGAAGAGGAGTGTACTCTCTGACAGAGGTCAAATTGAGCCTGTCAACAACGTGGTTGTAGTCTGACATGTCAATGTGAGCTGCCAGAGCCTATAACTCAATAACTCAGACAGGCGGACAGGCAGGGGACATGGGACCGCGAGCGGAGAACTGGTAAGTGGGTTAATAAATGAGTGAACGTACCTCCTTTTTTCCCTTCCTCTCATAAATCCCTGAACGTATTTTGATTCCATGAGACCAGTTCGATAAATGTTCTAGGGCTACTGATAAAAACATGAATTATTTCCCGAATTACTGTATACGTAGATTCTGGGCTTGTTAAGTTTTCTGTCTTTGTCTATTCTCTAATTATGGACTATCTCTGTAGTGGAATAGGATCTTTCCTGAATAGGAGTTATGAAATTGGAACATGATGGAACATCTTCGCAGTTCTTGTAATACATCTATGTTAATAACCCTGTTGAGAGATGGTGAGGGCAATCAGAGGACGAGGTCAGGGTTTGTGTTCGGAAACCTAAACGTCTGGATTTAATAACAGCTAAGGCTGTGGTGAGTCAAAACTAAACCCCTTCTGACTGACTTTCCAATGCTCTAATTACCTAGCAGACACATTTAATCACTCAGGGCCCAATTCATAGCTTTCAAGTATGTACAGTTTATAATAAAAGCACCAAAATTAGATTTAAAACTACTTCTGGCTGAAAATGATTGTCCGCAGTCATCAACTTAGCAATTGTGTTATTCATGTAACCAGAGAGAGAATGTTCCTGTTTTCACAGAAAGAAAAAAAACAAATGAAATAGAAGTGGAAAGTGTACAAAAATTGAGAGAAAAAGAGAAAGACCTCCGTACTAAACCATTAGGACAGACAGGACAACCTTTACAGCAGAGTGTGATAAGATGAGCCACACAGCTCGCTCTTTCTCTCTCTCTTTCTTTCTCCTTCTTTCTCTCTTTCTTTCCATCTCTTCTCGGCTATACCTGACAGGGAGAGACAGATGATTCACCTCAGATTAAAGAACAACAGGCTCTTTGTTCTCACATATCGCTCCCTCGTTTATCTCGCTCCCTTCATCCCCCTCAGCGAATCATCGCCGCCGTACACAGCCCTGAAATGGCTGTTGGGATTTTTATCCTGCTTTTCTTTTTTTTTCTTTGTTTCTTCGGGTCTCTCTTGTCTCTTTCTTTTTCTTCTCCCAACCCCAAGCATTCCCGGGAACATTGGAGGCCTCTCTCCTTTTCCCGCTTCCTTTCCGTCCAGATTAAGTGTGACAGAATGGCAAAGAGAGCACATGACAGTGGTTCAGACAGCAGACACCAATAAGATCAGGCAGGTCCCACTGAGCATGGACGTCAATTCAACGTCTATTCCACGTCATTCCCATGTCATTTCATTGAAATGACATGGAAAGAACGTTGATTCAACCAGTGTGTGCCCAGTGGGGTGATGCAATATTAAAAAGACACAAGAGAGCCAGGGCTGAGACACACACACCAGGAGACACTAATGTCAACAATATGATCCACAGGCACGTTATTAAAGAACACACCCTCCCCTACACACTCTCCAAAAGATGTTATCTCACCTTTGTCACAACAAAACTGTCTGATAGAGAAAGACAGAGACAGAGAGAGAGAGGGGAACGAACTGTCACAGCAGAGAGGTTGAAATTGGAAGTGAAGGCTCAACGTATGTTATAACACCAGAGATTTAATTAGACTTGGGTGACATTCTTTCCTCTCACCCACATCTGAGAGGAGAGAGCGAGTGGCATGTGCTACTGCCAAACACATGAACCTCTGTGAACTCTGAGAGGCTCGGGGAGAAGTGGAGTATTGTTTGATTCCATTCTCCTTCCATGTTGTCAACTCTGAGATATTTGAATGCTGTAAAAGTGACAAGGAGGCAATTCTGCAGATGAGTTGTGACTTCTGAGGAGGGATTGCAAACACATGTACTACTATTATTGTGGTCAAGATGTACTGCTATTTTATTTTGTTTAACCTTTATTTAACCAGGAAAAGCCCATTGAGACCTAGAGTCTCTTTTTCAAGGGAGACCTGGCCAAGAAGGCAGCAACTGTTCCGTGTACGCAGGGAGTCGGGAACCAAGTACAGGGAGTGAATAAATGAATAAATAAACAAACATGAACAAAACAAGAAACACGAGCAGCGTACAGACATGAAACAGAAACAATAACGCCTGGGGAAGGAACTGTCATGACATGCCCTGGGGGGAGGATCATAGCCCCCCCCCCGCCCTCTCTCTCTCTCTCTCTTTCTCCACAGTTTATGACAGTCGTAAATACTCTGCTTCTGGGTCTGTAGTATTGAGATTGGAATGTGTGACTGTGGGACACAGAGAGAGACTTGGCCAAACTCCTAATCCCCAAAATGGGAGAATTAAACAATATTTCTACTTTTGAGAATGTGGGAATGGTCCGTGGACACTTAAGGGACAGTCATGATGAGTGTGTTTCATTTGGTGATCTCATGAAGGTCAGGAAACACACATAACTGTATCTCTTAAAGTGTACATTTCCCAGCTGTCAGGTTTACATCTAGATGTTGGATCAAATTAATGAGTAAATATGAAACTCTTTGTGAGAAGGTATAATGTGATGTTGGCCTTCTAACTGAGATACTTGTTAAGATGTAAAGTTTTAACTAGTCAGTGGCCACGCCCCCACGCCCCCACATAAAGTTTAAACTAGTCAGTGGCCACGCCCCCACCCCTTTTTCCACAGAGTATAAAACCCACTTCCTACAAAATGTACATTAAGTCAGAGAACGTCGAGACAGAGTCCCCTACGTTGGAATGGCTACAATTCTATAGACCATTAGACCATACAGCTGTAGTTTTGGCTACACGGCTAGAAATGGTTAGACTCTGAGACTTTCGATCACTACAGAATAAGAGCAAATTCCAGAAATATAATTACAAGTCTACAGCTAGAAGTTACATAAGTCTAGTACGAGAATACCGACAACCGCCGAAACATTCTATGCGACAACCATGGGTACGCCTGACGTATCCATTATGAACACTTTCTGTCGATTGACTCTCCAGCAGACGGACCGGATTCCAACAGAGAAGACAACAATGACATACGGGCGTAAATATATACGTTACAATTATTCTCTAATGAGCGACCGTTCATGTGCAAAGGTTTAGCCTTTCAATGATTAGAACTATCAACTGTGTGTGTAATCCAGCTTGTCTTTCCCGCTCTTTAACTGCCCCACCTCTTTCCTTTGTCTACCAAGCTGTCATATCTGCTTAGCCCACTCGGGACTTTTCTATCATTGTTAGTAACCAATATCTACTGTTTGTTTGTTATGTAATTCTGTGTGATTATTTAGTTAGTTAATAAATAAATAATTGAGCCAATTTGTATATCGCTGATTCATGATTTAGGCTAGGGTAAATCTCAACATTTTCCGTGGTGCCCCGACTTCCTAGTTAATTCATGTTTACATGATTCACGTAATAAAACCTAGAGAACTGATTTTATATAAATAAGTCTTCACATTTGATGTCCAGACACGACATGGGGAAATCTTCAGGGGATGTAATATTTAATGATGGATTTAGTTTCCTTAGGGAGACAAGAATATAGGGTAGGATTTAGACCTTAAGTCTTCACATTTAAAAATAGTCCAGACACAACAGGACCAAAGGGAGTGACAGATATTGGGAAGGCAATCAGGAAGGTGATGAAGTCCAGGTGAGTCTGACGAGGTGCTGGTGCGCGTAACGATGGTGACAGGTGTCTGTAATAATGAGCAGCCTGGTGACCTAGAGTGCCAGAGAGGGAGTATACGTGACAGTAACAATCAATACATTACAGAATTAAAACATACAACAATACAATACAACAACATGATCCAGCCTAAAAAAAGCATTTACACTCCTCTGTAACAGAGTCTCCCAGCAACACTTTAAATTAATTCAGTAGCACTAACATATCTAGTATTACTATGGTCAAGATTTACTACTATTACTATGGTCAAGATGTACTGCTATTACTGTGGTCAAGATGTACTACTATTACTATGGTCAAGATGTATTAGTATTACTGTGGTCAAGATGTATTAGTATTACTGTGGTCAAGATGTATTAGTATTACTGTGGTCAAGATTTACTGCTGTTACTGTGGTCAAGATGTACTGCTGTTACTGTGGTCAAGATGTACTGCTGTTACTGTGGTCAAGATGTACTGCTGTTACTGTGGTCAAGATGTACTGCTGTTACTGTGGTCAAGGTGTATTAGTATTACTATGGTCAAGATGTACTACTATTACTATGGTCAAGATGTACTGCTATTACTGTGGTCAAGATGTACTACTATTACTATGGTCAAGATGTAATAGTATTACTGTGGTCAAGATGTATTAGTATTACTGTGGTCAAGATGTATTAGTATTACTGTGGTCAAGATGTACTGCTGTTACTGTGGTCAAGATGTACTGCTGTTACTGTGGTCAAGATGTACTGCTGTTACTGTGGTCAAGATGTAATGCTGTTACTGTGGTCAAGATGTATTAGTATTACTGTGGTCAAGATGTACTGCTGTTACTGTGGTCAAGATGTATTAATATTACTGTGGTCAAGATGTATTAGTATTACTGTGGTCAAGATGTACTGCTGTTACTATGGTCAAGATGTACTGCTGTTACTGTGGTCACGATGTATTAGTATTACTGTGGTCAAGAGGTATTAGTATTACTGTGGTCAAGATGTATTAGTATTACTGTGGTCAAGATGTACTGCTGTTACTATGGTCAAGATGTATTAGTATTACTGTGGTCAAGATGTATTAGTATTACTGTGGTCAAGATGTACTGCTGTTACTATGGTCAAGATGTATTAGTATTACTGTGGTCAAGATGTATTAGTATTACTGTGGTCAAGATGTACTGCTGTTACTATGGTCAAGATGTACTGCTGTTACTGTGGTCAAGATGTATTGCTATTACTATGGTCAAGATGTACTGCTGTTACTATGGTCAAGATGTACTGCTGTTACTGTGGTCAAGATGTACTGCTGTTACTGTGGTCAAGATGTATTAGTATTACTGTGGTCAAGATGTATTAGTATTACTGTGGTCAAGATGTACTGCTATTACTATGGTCAAGATGTACTGCTGTTACTGTGGTCAAGATGTATTAGTATTACTGTGGTCAAGATGTACTGCTGTTACTGTGGTCAAGATGTATTAGTATTACTGTGGTCAAGATGTATTAGTATTACTGTGGTCAAGATGTACTGCTGTTACTGTGGTCAAGATGTACTACTATTACTGTGGTCAAGATGTACTGTTGTTACTATGGTCAAGATGTACTGCTGTTACTATGGTCAAGATGTACTGCTGTTACTGTGGTCAAGATGTATTAGTATTACTGTGGTCAAGATGTATTAGTATTACTGTGGTCAAGATGTATTAGTATTACTGTGGTCAAGATTTATTAGTATTACTGTGGTCAAGATGTACTGCTGTTACTGTGGTCAAGATATACTACTATTACTATGGTCAAGATGTACTGCTGTTACTGTGGTCAAGATGTACGACTATTACTATGGTCAAGATGTACTGCTGTTACTATGGTCAAGATGTATTAATATTACTGTGGTCAAGATGTATTAGTATTACTGTGGTCAAGATGTATTAGTATTACTGTGGTCAAGATGTATTAGTATTACTGTGGTCAAGATGTATTAGTATTACTGTGGTCAAGATTTATTAGTATTACTGTGGTCAAGATGTACTGCTGTTACTGTGGTCAAGATATACTACTATTACTATGGTCAAGATGTACTGCTGTTACTGTGGTCAAGATGTACGACTATTACTATGGTCAAGATGTACTGCTGTTACTATGGTCAAGATGTATTAATATTACTGTGGTCAAGATGTATTAGTATTACTGTGGTCAAGATGTATTAGTATTACTGTGGTCAAGATGTATTAGTATTACTGTGGTCAAGATGTACTGCTGTTACTGTGGTCAAGATGTACTGCTGTTACTGTGGTCAAGATGTACTAGTATTACTGTGGTCAAGATGTATTAGTATTACTGTGGTCAAGATGTACTGCTATTACTGTGGTCAAGATGTACTAGTATTACTGTGGTCAAGATGTATTAGTATTACTGTGGTCAAGATGTACTGCTATTACTGTGATCAAGATGTACTGCTGTTACTGTGGTCAAGATGTATTAGTATTACTGTGGTCAAGATGTACTGCTGTTACTATGGTCAAGATGTATTAGTATTACTGTGGTCAATATGTATTAGTATTACTGTGGTCAAGATGTACTGCTGTTACTATGGTCAAGATGTATTTGTATTACTGTGGTCAAGATGTATTAGTATTACTGTGGTCAAGATGTACTGCTGTTACTATGGTCAAGATGTACTGCTGTTACTGTGGTCAAGATGTATTGCTATTACTATGGTCACGATGTACTGCTGTTACTATGGTCAAGATGTACTGCTGTTACTGTGGTCAAGATGTACTGCTGTTACTGTGGTCAAGATGTATTAGTATTACTGTGGTCAAGATGTATTAGTATTACTGTGGTCAAGATGTACTGCTATTACTATGGTCAAGATGTACTGCTGTTACTGTGGTCAAGATGTATTAATATTACTGTGGTCAAGATGTATTAGTACTACTGTGGTCAAGATGTATTAGTATTACTGTGGTCAAGATGTACTGCTGTTACTGTTGTCAAGATGTATTAGTATTACTGTGGTCAAGATGTATTAGTATTACTGTGGTCAAGATGTACTGCTGTTACTGTGGTCAAGATGTACTACTATTACTGTGGTTAAGATGTACTGCTGTTACTATGGTCAAGATGTACTGCTGTTACTATGGTCAAGATGTACTGCTGTTACTGTGGTCAAGATGTATTAGTATTACTGTGGTCAAGATGTATTAGTATTACTGTGGTCAAGATGTACTGCTGTTACTATGGTCAAGATGTACTGCTGTTACTGTGGTCAAGATATACTACTATTACTATGGTCAAGATGTACTGCTGTTACTGTGGTCAAGATGTACTACTATTACTATGGTCAAGATGTATTAGTATTACTGTGGTCAAGATGTATTAGTATTACTGTGGTCAAGATGTATTAGTATTACTGTGGTCAAGATGTACTGCTGTTACTGTGGTCAAGATGTACTACTATTACTATGGTCAAGATGTACTGCTGTTACTGTGGTCAAGATGTACTACTATTACTATGGTCAAGATGTACTGCTGTTACTATGGTCAAGATGTGTTAATATTACTTTGGTCAAGATGTATTAGTATTACTGTGGTCAAGATGTATTAGTATTACTGTGGTCAAGATGTACTGCTGTTACTGTGGTCAAGATGTACTGCTGTTACTGTGGTCAAGATGTACTAGTATTACTGTGGTCAATATGTATTAGTATTACTGTGGTCAAGATGTACTGCTATTACTGTGGTCAAGATGTACTAGTATTACTGTGGTCAAGATGTATTAGTATTACTGTGGTCAAGATGTACTGCTATGACTGTGGTCAAGATGTACTACTGTTACTATGGTCAAGATGTACTGCTGTTACTATGATCAAGATGTATTAGTATTACTGTGGTCAAGATGTATTAGTATTACTGTGGTCAAGATGTATTAGTATTACTGTGGTCAAGATGTATTAGTATTACTGTGGTCAAGATGTATTAGTATTACAGTGGTCAAGATGTACTAGTATTACTGTGGTCAAGATGTACTGCTATTACTGTGGTCAAGATGTACTGCTATTACTGTGGTCAAGATGTATTAGTATTACTATGGTCAAGATGTACTGCTGTTACTGTGGTCAAGATGTACTGCTGTTACTATGGTCAAGATGTACTGCTGTTACTGTGGTCAAGATGTACTGCTGTTACTGTGGTCAAGATGTATTAGTATTACTGTGGTCAAGATGTATTAGTATTACTGTGGTCAAGATGTACTGCTATTACTGTGGTCAAGATGTATTAGTATTACTGTGGTCAAGATGTATTAGTATTACTGTGGTCAAGATGTATTAGTATTACTGTGGTCAAGATGTATTAGTATTACTGTGGTCAAGATGTATTAGTATTACTGTGGTCAAGATGTACTGCTGTTACTGTGGTCAAGATGTACTACTATTACTATGGTCAAGATGTACTGCTGTTACTGTGGTCAAGATGTATTAGTATTACTGTGGTCAAGATGTATTAGTATTACTGTGGTCAAGATGTATTAGTATTACTGTGGTCAAGATGTATTAGTATTACTGTGGTCAAGATGTATTAGTATTACTGTGGTCAAGATGTACTGCTGTTACTGTGGTCAAGATGTACTACTATTACTATGGTCAAGATGTACTGCTGTTACTATGGTCAAGATGTATTAATATTACTGTGGTCAAGATGTATTAGTATTACTGTGGTCAAGATGTATTAGTATTACTGTGGTCAAGATGTATTAGTATTACTGTGGTCAAGATGTACTGCTGTTACTGTGGTCAAGATGTATTAGTATTACTGTGGTCAAGATGTATTCGTATTACTGTGGTCAAGATGTACTAGTATTACTGTGGTCAAGATGTACTGCTATTACTGTGGTCAAGATGTACTGCTATTACTGTGGTCAAGATGTATTAGTATTACTATGGTCAAGATGTACTGCTGTTACTGTGGTCAAGATGTACTGCTGTTACTATGGTCAAGATGTACTGCTGTTACTGTGGTCAAGATGTACTGCTGTTACTGTGGTCAAGATGTATTAGTATTACTGTGGTCAAGATGTATTAGTATTACTGTGGTCAAGATGTACTGCTATTACTGTGGTCAAGATGTATTAGTATTACTGTGGTCAAGATGTATTAGTATTACTGTGGTCAAGATGTATTAGTATTACTGTGGTCAAGATGTACTAGTATTACTGTGGTCAAGATGTATTAGTATTACTGTGGTCAAGATGTATTAGTATTACTGTGGTCAAGATGTACTGCTGTTACTGTGGTCAAGATGTACTGCTATTACTATGGTCAAGATGTACTGCTGTTACTATGGTCAAGATGTACTGCTGTTACTGTGGTCAAGATGTATTAGTATTACTGTGGTCAAGATGTACTAGTATTACTGTGGTCAAGATGTATTAGTATTACTGTGGTCAAGATGTATTAGTATTACTGTGGTCAAGATGTACTGCTGTTACTGTGGTCAAGATGTACTGCTGTTACTGTGGTCAAGATGTACTGCTGTTACTGTGGTCAAGATGTAGTGCTACTTAATATGGACAAGATGTATTTGCTACTTAATGTGGTCAATATGTACTAGTATTTCTGTTGTCTAGATGTACTGCTATTACTTCTACACGACAGATTGCCATTTCAGTTGCAAGGACTATTAGTGATAAACATCAGGTTATGACATACAATTATTAAAGTCATAGTCTGTTATTGCCTACTACCACTTATATGATTGGACGGTAATCCTAACATATTGTGTGCTGGTGTGTTTGAGACTTTAAGATTTAATAGAGTGTCTGTTCAGACTGCTGCCCCTCCCAGTCCTGACCAAGAATGTCGGTGAGATAGAGAAAAACATATACCGGCACAATAAAGAAAGATAAAAATCAAGGAAAGTGAGGGTAGGAGTGTCTGAACGAGATAGATGTAAAGAGAGGAAAATGCTAAAGAGACTGAGAGAAGGGATGGAGAGAATGCAATGGAGAAAGAGAGAAGGGATGGAGAAAATAACCCTGGCGGCTGGGTCCAGCAGGAAATTCAATAAAAATTCTTCAAAAGGGCCTGTCCTGACATTGAAAAATTGTGAAATTATAAAAGCGAGCAGGGTAAAGAAAGAGAGGAGTTATTGTATTTGGCACAGAGAAGAGAGGAAAGAGCCCAGGGCTGCCGTTGTCGTCAAATGAGCCGTCACCAACGGAGAGAGTTTAGCCTCATGGTGATTAAATATGGGCCTGGAACATGCTGCCTAGCTGCTAGCCGAGGAGAGATGGAAGGAAAAGCAAAGAGCGAGATGGAGAGACAGCGAGAGAGAGAGAGAGAGAGAGAGACAGAGAGAGACAGAGAGAGAGAGAGAGAGAGAGAGAGAGAGACAAAAAGACAGAGACAAAGAGACAAAGAGACAGAGAGAGACAGTGAGCGAGAGAGAGAGAGAGAGAGAGAGGGGGGGGGGTACAGTGAGAGATAGAGAGAGAGAGCGAGAGAGAGGGAGAGAGGTACACTGAGCGAGAGAGAGAGAGAGAGAGAGAGACAGAGGGGGAACAGTGAGCGAGAGAGAGAATGAAAAAACAGCAACTGTAATCCATTATATTACCAGCAAAAATCAGATTACAGATACTTTTGAAAAACTCAAATGATTACTTCTAAATTCCTTAAAGGATGTTTGCGAAAAACAATTTGACACCTCTGTTTTCTCAATGACATTCAAATCAGCACTGAAAAAGGGCACAGGTTTAAGTTTGCTCCACCTGAGCGAGTCTGACACACCAAATGTGTTTGATGGATCGCGCGAGTGAAAAGAGCAGGAATAGGCTTTTGTAGTCCAAGCTATGTCTTCCATTGGTGTGACTGCTGTTTGTATCCAAAGATGATCCAACTTGAAAAGCACTTGAAGGTAAGGATGACAGCAGTGGTGTAGTCAACGCCAATATGGATATCACTTAATATTGATATCTACATAGCGCATTGATGTGAATCACACTGCTGCTCTCTCATTTAGCTATTTGCGCCTTACGGATTGTGTTTGTTGCGGATGGCTGTTCACAAATCTAAATGTGCATTTGAACCCAATAATGGTTGAATTCAAGGAGTTTAAGCTGCCTATCAATCATTGTTTTTGAAACCAGTGGACAGCCTGTGAAAAATGTGCTCTTGCAGCAGCTGCATAACGCGGATCCCAGCCTATGGAATAAAGGTGGGGCTTTTGATGCTCAATCTAATTCAGGCTCTAAATAATGGACACACGCTCAAACGTGCACACTTTTGATAGACTTAAAGAGGAAGTCTGTCCTTGTATCCACAGCTCTGTCTATAAGAGTGGTTCTCCAGGCCCATCCCTCAGCTTTTTACCAAAACAGAGGCGGGGCTACCATTTTGTTTTTGTTTCATCTGTGGATTTTGCCCTTTAAACAGCTGCATATTACCAAGGTATCAAAGGTATCAAAGTGTCACCAACAAAAAGGTAAACAACAGGCCGATAGCAAATGCAGCATAGGGCATCATTTTTCACATTTAATAGCACTTTTCAGTAGTGCTCAAAGCATGCCATTCCATGAGCGCAGCATTTATTTTATACTCCAATCAATGATCCCAATCAGTCCTCCATGACAACACAATCATAAACAACAGAGTAGGGCTGGCTGGTTAGAAGAAGCCTACATCACCAACACATAAAGTCAAATGTAACATCCATATATGGTCAGCTATGTAAACTTTAACATTGATTTATCCTGCAGTAGATGTCGTTCAATTGGTAACATACATGTTTGTCTTCTTCTCATGCCTCTTAAAGGGAAAGTAATCTAAAAGTAATGGAATGTAATCAGATTACGTTACTGAGTTTGGGTAATCCAAACGTTGCAGTTTTGGACAGGTAACTAGAAATTGTAAGGGATTTACATTTAGAAAGTAACCTACCCAGCCCAGAGGACGAGAGGGAGGGATGAAGAAGAAGAGAAAGAGACATAGAGCACTTGATGTTTATGGTAAGAAAAATGGCACCAACAGAAGTAGAAAGTGCCTTGATTTGCACAGTGTAAAGAGCAACAACATTTAGACAGAGGGAGGGAATTAGGTGCTGGGGGGCATCACGTACGTCATACCTGGGGATGGATGGATGTGCCAAACACAGTCAAAGTGAAAGGCCTGGGGTGTCCAGCTAGCAGAAATGAGGGTAATTCTTCAAACGTGTTTAGAAATGTGTCAGAAAACTGGAGGGTTGGGGGGAGTGGGCAAACTTGCTTATTTTACAATCTCACGGCGCTCTCTCAGACTCCCTCGCTCTCTTTCCCTTTTTTCTCTCAATGTTTTTCCTATTGTACGATCATATCGAATGGTTTCCATTTGGATTTAACGGTGTAGGTCAATTATAAAAACCTCTGCTTTGATTTCGGTTTGAAAAGACTGAATGGGAAGCCATAAAATGGAAAATCAGTCAATAGGTTCTTCAGCAAACCAATCAAAAACAACCAGAAACAAATGTCTGGGACAAAATATATACAAAAAAATGCAGCTGTAGTTAAGAACCTCCAAAGATACAGAAACAGATGTACTGTATGTAGAGTACAAGGACAGAGCAAATGCCCTCTCTGTGTTTTATATCAAGGCCATATTTAGATGCTACTTATTGGAGTTCACTGTGGTGGAACATGCGGGCTGACTGTTGTTATGTTCAATGTTTTGCTACTGTGTTTCCTCTACAGTGAGAAGATCCTGACTACATGATACCAGGAGACTGGCCAGGGCCCATCTGATATGGGGCCCTGTTCCCTATGAAGTGCACTACTTTTGGCTAGAGAGGCCTGTGAGATGGAACAACAAAGAGACTCCCCCCTACCTTCCAATTCTCTCTCTCTCCTGTCCTTCCTTCCTCCCTCCCTCCCTCTCTCTAACAGGGAATACTCCATCACAGCCAGGTCTGTAAACTCAGACTGACAGAATGTAGCTGGCAGCACCAGGTCTAATGTTACACCAAGGCTTAGGGAGAAGGGGTGAAAGGCGAGAATAACCAAAGATCAAATTTGGCATTAAAGATGACATCTTACTTATTTTCTTTCTCACTCCATCTTTCTTCACCTCCTCTCATGTCCTTGACATGACAAGCTTGGTGTGTGTGTGACCTGAGAGAGAGAGAGGAGAGAGAGGAGACAGGAGAGAGGAGAGAGGAGAGAGGAGAGAGGGAGAGAGAGAGAGAGAGAGACAGAGACAGAGACAGAGACAGAGACAGAGACAGAGACAAAGAGCGAGAGCTTGGTGTGTGTGTGGCCTGAGCGCGACAGAGAGAGAGAGAGAGAGCGAGAGGGAGAGAGAGACAGAGACAGAGACAGAGACAGAGACAGAGACAGAGACAGAGACAGAGAAAGAGAGAGAGAGAGAGAGAGAGAGAGAGAGAGAGAGAGACAGACAGACAGACAGACAGACAGACAGACAGACAGACAGACAGACAGACAGACAGACAGACAGACAGACAGACAGACAGACAGACAGACAGACAGACAGACAGACAGACAGACAGACAGACAGACAGACAGACAGACAGACAGACAGACAGACAGACAGCATAGTATAGCATAGCAGAGCATAGTATAGCATAGTATAGTGCCGTGGAGTAGAGTAGAGCAGAGTATAGTATAGCATTATATAGTATAGTATAGTATATTATAGTATAGGATAGCATTGTATAGTATAGCATAGGACAGCATAGTATGATGTAGTATAGTACAGTAGAGTATAGTATGGTATAGTGTAGTAGAGTAGAGCATAGTATAGTACAGTATAGTGCCGTAGGGTAGAGTAGAGTATAGTAGAGTAGAGTATTGTAGAGTATAATATAGTATAGCATAGCATAGCATAGCATAGCATAGCATAGCATAGTATAGCATAGTATAGCATAGTATAGTACAGTAGAGTATAGTATAGTATAGCATGGCATAGTATAGTAGAGTAGAGTATAGTATAGTGTCGTGTCTTTGGCTATGCCGGATTAAGTGATATGACATGCTAATCTATAAACTAATTTCTCCGTAATTAATATCACCTGATTGAGCTAATCATGTAAATGTAATTAACTAGAGAGTCGGGGCACCATGAAATAATATTTATAGAGCTGTTATCTTCCGAATAAACTCTTAAAGACCTAGTAATATTTTACATCAATAGCAGTCAATATCAATTGTCATCTTAATTATTTTATCTGCACGAACCCTGGCCAAGAAGTTGAATCAGCAATACAAAATTGGGTTTAATTATTTATTTACTAAATACCTACTAATACTTACTAATCACACATAATTACACATACACACAATTAATCATAACTTGATTACAAATTGCGTCATAAAGGAAAACGCGGAACAGATATGACAGCTTGTTACACAAAGGAAAAGGGCTGGGTTTGTGTGAAAGAGCGGGAAGACTGAGGGACACAGGGAGAAGCTGTGCTATCGTAAATACAGTATCTTATGGATTCTAATTTACCGCCCATTTGGAAAAGGAAAATGCAATAAATATTTACTCTGAGCTGCGCTACAGTAGGTTGGTGGTAGATGGAAGACTCTTCTGTCCTTTGAAGAATGGAGGTTGCTAACTCAACTGTTGCTAACTCAACGGCTAGGAGGTATCACTTCTGTAGTGAATAAGAGTTCAAAGTTCATACCATTCTCAACCAAAGCTCACGCTGATGTTGGCTTCGTTCTGTAGTTATTATCTGAACCATTCTGACATCGGACCGTCGTCCTCACATCATCGGAACAGGAAGTTATGTTGTCGTCAAGGGCTTCTATAGGAAGGAATAAAAGGGGTGGGTTTCATAGTTTACAACCTCTGTGTCTTCACGTGGGCGGGCCACTGAGTGAGCAGCCCTATCTTATGAAAATCTCACATTTTAGAAGCTAAAATCACATTTCATCCCATCACAAATTATTTCATATTCAAACGTTTAAATTGAACAACAATTCCATATGAATCCGATAACTCTGATGTGTAGACTTTCCACTGTAGAGTTTATGTCATCTTATTATCGATGAGAATGTCTCAGAACTGACATCATATTCATTAAGTACCACCGCATATGTTCAATTGTTCGGATTACCAGAAGATAGTTTCCCCCCACCTACTGATGTTCCCAGAATCTCTATGTTAACCAAGGGTTTTGTAAATGTAACCTCAGTGTAGGGTAGAGAGAGGAAAAAGGGGGGAAGAGGTATTTATGACTGTCATAAACCTATACCCCAGGCCAACGTCATGACAATAGTATAGCATAGCATGGTATAGTAGAGTATAGTATAGTAGAGTATAGTATGGAATAGCATGGTATAGGGGCATATGGTATAGTATAGTAGAGTATAGCATAGTAGAGTATGGTATAGCGTAGCGGAGTATAGTACAGGATAGTATAGCATGGTATAGATGAGCATAGTATAGTATAGTATAGTATAGTATAGTATAGTATAGTATAGTATGGAGGAGTATGGTATAGTAGAGTCGAGTATAGCATAGTATAGTGCAGCATCGTGGAGTATAGTATATAGTATTATAGTATAGTAGAGTATGGTGTAGTCTAGTACAGTAGAGTATGTTATAGTATAGTATAGTATAGTATAGTATAATTTAATAGTGGAACATCAACAGATTACATCCAGAGCTCCAACGTATGATGATGAGCTTATCTGTGTCGAGTGTGTGTGTTGTACAAATCTTTCAGAGAGAGAGAGAGAGAGAGATGAAACACGGGGGGAAATTGTTTTGTGCTTTGAAAGCCTGTTTCATTGCACGTCTCTCTTATCAAAGCTCCTCAAATCTATTTCATCCCTTCATCTTCTCCCCCTCTCTTCGTCTCTCCTGCCTTGGTATTATACATGATAACCCATAAATAGGAGATCCACAGAGAGGAAAACAAGGAGAAAAACATCTCTGTCGGTGTGTGTGTGTGTGTGTGTGTGTGTGTGTGTGTGTGTGTGTGTGTGTGTGTGTGTGTGTGTGTGTGTGTGTGTGTGTGTGTGTGTGTGTGTGTGTGTGTGTGCTAAAGCCTCTGCCCCTGGGTGGGTTAGCCTAGGTAGTATTTGCAACAATAATATCTGGGCCGTTCCATGAAAAGAGTGCCTTTTCCATCACTTTGATGTTTTTAAGTAGAAATTGTGGACCAATATTGACATTTAAAAGCCTGTTTTATTAAATTAAGTTCCCTGTAATATAGACCACATGGAGAACTCAATAACTCAGATGTTTTATATATCAGTGAAAACTTGCTAAATTGTCAAAATTCTGCCTTTTAACATGTCCCTCTGTTCAACCTCTGTGACTTCTAGGAAGTTCTGAACCTAGTTAATGGCTCAGTTTTGAACATCATTGTAAAGCCCGAGTTATTTTGCTGCTTTGACAACGTAATTTCTGAAGATGGTTACTTATTTCATGTGATTAGTGATTCATTTCCATCTGTCCCTCTTTTCAAGGACAACCCTGTTACATGAACTGAACTCTCGTTTTAAAGAGGAACTCCAGGATCTTAAGCACAACAAACTCGTAACACATCACAAAATTGAGGATTTATGGCTGATTTGACAACCCTGTTACGGTCAAACCTGTTACTTTATTAGGCACTTCCTTTTTTTATTTAACCTCTTGAGATGGGAAACTTTTTTTTAATCAAGTTGAATTTGTGCTTTTTATGACATTATGTTCAAATTAGGTGAATTTAATTTTTTTAATTGATCAAGTGACTCTTCTCAAAAGGCACCCCAGTTGGTGGAACAAACCAACTCTCTTTGATCTGACTGCATGTCAATCAATGGGCGGAGCAACCAAACAGCATGTCCTCTGGGGGCAGCTTGGGTGAAGAGTTCACACAACCACACACAGAGAACTACAATCAACCTATTACATACACTCTTAAAAATAAATGTGCCACAGGTGAACTGTGTTCCCATAACTGGTCAATTGCACAACTGAATGGGTGGCGCAGTGGTCTAGGGCACTGTATCGCAGAGCCACCAGAGACTCTGGGTTCGCGCCCAAGCTCTGTCGCAGCTGGCCGCGACCGGGAGGTCCGTAGGGCGACGCACAATTGGCCTGGCGTCGTCCGGGTTAGGGAGGGTTTGGCCGATAAGGAATATCCTTGTCTCATCGTGCACCAGCGACTCCTGTGGCAGGCCAGGCGCAGTGCGCGCTAACCAAGGTAGCCAGGTGCACGGTGTTTCCTCCGCAATGTGTTAAGAAGCAGTGCGGCTTGGTTGGGTTGCGTTTCAGAGGACGTGTGGATTTTGACCTTCGTCTCTCCCGTACGGGGGTTGTAGCGATGAGACAAGATAGTAATTACTAACAATTGGATACCACGAAAAGGGGGTGAAATTTTTATAAATAAAAAATCCAAAAACAGAAATGTTTCCAGGACCGGAATTGAATTCCCCTTCCTCTTGAAGCTAGGGGGCACTATTTTTATTTTTGGAAAAATAACGTTCCCAAAGTAAACCGCCTATTTCTCAGGACCAGATGCTAGAATATGCATATAATTGACAGCTTAGGATAGAAAACACTCTAAAGTTTCCAAAACTGTAAATATATTGTCGGTGAGTATAACAGAACTGATATTGCAGGCGAAAGCCTGAGAAAAATTAAATCAGGAAGTGACTCTTATTTTGAAAGCTCTGTTTTCCTCTGCATCCCTATTGACCATTGAAAGGGATATCAACGAGATTCCTTTTTCTATAGCTTCCCTAAGGTGTCTACAGCCTTTAGACATAGTTTCAGGCCTTTATTTTGAAGAACGAGCGTGAACGACCACATTACGTAAGTGGTCAGGTGGTGGCTCTCAGAGTGATTTTTGTGCAAAAGAGAGAGGCGGCCATTGTTCCTCCCGGTCCTAGTGAAAAGCCAACTGTCCCGGTTGATATATTATCGAATAGATATTTGAAAAACACCTTGAGGATTGATTATAAAAAAAGTTTGACATGTTTCTGTCGACATTATGGATACAATTTTGAATTTTTGTCTGCGTTGTCGTGACCGCTATTTCCGGTGGATTCCTGGGCATAACGCACCAAACTAACGGAGGTATTTGGATATAAAAAATAGTGACCAGACGGAAGCCACTCTTCGGTGAGAGGCATATGACAGCTCGCTTGGAGTTTGCCAAAAGTCACCTAAAGGTCTCTCAGACCATGAGAAAAAAAGATTCTCTGTTCTGATGAAACCAAGATTGAACTCTTTGACCTAAATGCCAAGGGTCTCGTTTGGAGGAAACCAGGCACCGTTCATCACCTGGCCAATACCATCCCTACGGTGAATTCTGTGGGGATGATTTTCAGCGGAAGGGACTGGGAGACTAGTCAGGATCGGGGGAAAGATGAACGGAGCAAAGTACAGAGAGATCCTTGATGAAAACCTGCTCCAGAGCACCCAGGACCTCATACTGGGGAAAAGGTTCACCTTCCAACAGGACAATGACCCTAAGCTCACAGCCAAGACAACGCAAGAGTGGCTTTGGGACAAGTCTCTGAATGCCCTTGAGTGGCCCAGCCAGATCCCGGACTTGAACCCAATCGAACATCTCTGGAGAGACCTGAAAATAGCTGTGCAGCAACACTCCCTATCCAACCTGACAGATATTGAGAGGATCTGCAGAGAAGAATGGGAGCAACTCCCCAAATACAGGGGTGCCAAACTTGTAGCGTCATACCCAAGAAGACTCGAGGCTGTAATCGCTGTCAAAGTACTGAGTAAAGGGTCTGAATACTTAACCCACTGTTCCTAGGCTGTCATTGAAAATAAGAATTTATTCTTAACTGACTTGCCTAATAAAGGTCAAATAAATTATGGGGTATTGTGTGTAGATTAACGAGAGAAAAAGGTAAAGGGGTCTGAATACTTTTCAAATGCACTCCTGAATCAACACTAGAAATGTTACACTGAAAAAATCAACACTAGTTAACACTGGCCAATTTCCTGTGTTCTATGAAATGAACACATCTGCAGGCTTCCATACATTTCAATAACCTTTTAGAATTCTGACGATCCGTAGATGGCACATCCCGCACTTAACTCAAAGGCTCTTTATCCGGCAAGAATTCTCCAAGGAACCTTAGGAAGAACATTTCTTTTTTTCAGTGTACAAACCACCACACTGTGATATGAACACACACGCGTACTGTCTCACATCCCATATTTCCACATAAAAATATATATTTTTAAATAAGGAGGTGTGTGTGCAGTGTGGAGCGCCATGGTTATGGATTCCCACATTAGGTCCATCAATGCCCAACAGAGAAATGGAATGTGGCAGCAGTTTGGCAGAGGAAGGGTTAATCCTGTTTGGGAGCGAGGCGTGGAGGTGGTGTGTGGAGTGGGTGGATGTTTTCTTGATGGAATGTGGCCGCTCTGGGCTTGTGCTGCTGGGGATCTGGGATCTTGGAGCAGTGATGCACAGAACACAGGTTTAAACATATTCATTAATGTCCCTCAATGTAAATGTATATAGTACATGTAGTAAATGTAGTAAATGTATATAGTACTGAATGCTAAAGGAGACAACTAGCTCTCACAGTCTCATGTCAGAATTAGACGTTCAACCATGTTTCTCAAACTTCAAATTTTGAAATCAAATCAAATCAAATGTATTTGTCACATACACATGGTTAGCAGATGTTAATGCGAGTGTAGCGAAATGCTTGTGCTTCTAGTTCCGACAATGCAGTAATAACCAACAAGTAATCTAGCTAACAATTCCAAAACTACTACCTTATAGACACAAGTGTAAGGGGATAAAGAATATGTACATAAAGATATATGAACGAGTGATGGTACAGAGCGGCATAGGCTAGATACAGTAGATGGTATTGAGTGCAGTATATACATATGAGATGGGTATGTAAACAAAGTGGCATAGTTAAAGTGGCTAGTGATACATGTATTACATAAAGATGCAGTAGATGATATAGAGTACAGTATATACATATACATATGAGATGAATAATGTAGGGTATGTAAACATTATATTAGGTAGCATTGTTTAAAGTGGCTAGTGATATATTTTACATCCTTTCCCATCAATTCCCATTACTAAAGTGGCTGGAGTTGAGTCAGTGTGTTGGCAGCAGCCACTCAATGTTAGTGGTGGCTGTTTAACAGTCTGATGGCCTTGAGATAGAAGCTGTTTTTCAGTCTCTCGGTCCCAGCTTTGATGCACCTGTACTGACCTCGCCTTCTGGATGATAGCGGGGTGAACAGGCAGTGGCTCGGGTGGTTGTTGTCCTTGATGATCTTTATGGCCTTCCTGTGACATCGGGTGGTGTAGGTGTCCTTGAGGGCAGGTAGTTTGCCCCCAGTGATGCGTTGTGCAGACCTCACTACCCTCTGGAGAGCCTTACGGTTGTGGGCGGAGCAGTTGCCGTACCAGGCGGTGATACAGCCCGACAGGGTGCTCTCGATTGTGCATCTGTAGAAGTTTGTGAGTGCTTTTGGTGACAAGCCAAATTTCTTCAGCCTCCTGAGGTTGAAGAGGCGCTGCTGCGCCTTCTTCACGATGCAGTCTGTGTGGGTGGACCAATTCAGTTTGTCTGTGATCTGTACGCCAAGGAACTTAAAACTACCCTCTCCACTACTGTTCCATCAATGTGGATAGGGGGGTGTTCCCTCTGCTGTTTCCTGAAGTCCACAATCATCTTCTTAGTTTTGTTGACGTTGAGTGTGAGGTTATTTTCCTGACACCACACTCCGAGGGCCCTCACCTCCTCCCTGTAGGCCGTCTTGTCGTTGTTGGTAATCAAGCCTACCACTGTTGTGTCGTCCGCAAACTTGATGATTGAGTTGGAGGCGTGCGTTGCCACGCAGTCGTGGGTGAACAGGGAGTACAGGAGAGGGCTCAGAACGCACCCTTGTGGGGCCCCAGTGTTGAGGATCAGCGGGGTGGAAATGTTGTTGCCTACCCTCACCACCTGGGGGCCTGTCAGGAAGTCCAGTACCCAGTTGCACAGGGCGGGGTCGAGACCCAGGGACTCGAGCTTGATGACGAGCTTGGAGGGCACTATGGTGTTAAATGCCGAGCTGTAGTCGATGAACAGCATTCTCACATAGGTATTCCTCTTGTCCAGATGGGTTAGGGCAGTGTGCAGTGTGGTTGAGATTGCATCGTCTGTGGACCTATTTGGGCGGTAAGCAAATTGGAGTGGGTCTAGGGTGTCAGGTAGGGTGGAGGTGATATGGTCCTTGACTAGTCTCTCAAAGCACTTCATGATGATGGAAGTGAGTGCTACGGGGCGGTAGTCATTTAGTTCAGTTACCTTAGCTTTCTTGGGAACAGGAACAATGGTGGCCCTCTTGAAGCATGTGGGAACAACAGACTCAGATAGGGATTGATTGAATATGTCACCAGCCAGCTGGTAAACACACCAGCCAGCTGGTCTGCACATGCTCTGAGGGCGCGGCTGGGGATGCCGTCTGGGCCTGCCGCCTTGCGAGGATTGACACGTTGAAATGTTTTCCTCACGTCGGCTGCAGTGAAGGAGAGTCCGCATGTCTTAGTTGCGGGCCGTGTCAGTGGCACTGTATTGTCCTCAAAGCGGGCAAAGAAGTTATTTAGTCTGCCTGGGAGCAAGACATCCTGGTCCGTGACTGGGCTGGTTTTCTTTTTGTAATCCGTGATTGACTGTAGACCCTGCAACATACCTCTTGTGTCTGAGCCGTTGAATTGAGATTCTACTTTGTCTCTATGGTTAAGTTTAGACATGAATTCCTAAATCTTAAGGTTAGACATTAACTCCAAATGGTTATGGTAAGGGTTAAGGTCAAAAACAACTTTCCATCGCTGGATTCAAACTTGCAACTTTTGTAATCAGATGCTACTTGAAGGTAACATCGCTCGCTGTTGCCCCTAGTGGCCGGTTTCCACAGCCTCTCCCGACGTCCTCAGACATGGATGGACATCGAATACTGACTTGTATCACGGGTGACCATTGCTGAAAGGAGAACGGGTATTGTGTGTTGTGTGCGTGCGTGTGTGCGTGCGTGTGTGTGTGGGTGTGTGTGCTGCATTCCCAGTGCAGGAGGTAGGCCTGACCTAACATTGTGACAGTGTGGCAGTGTGGGGGCTGAGGGATAAGGGTTGGGGGCCTGTGGGGCTGAGGGAAGCCCATAAATTAGCTGGAGGGGACAGTGGGAGCCTTCAGCCGTCAGGCTGGTAGTCAAAGGGTCACTGTTCAGTCACTCAGAGAGGAGATTTGACACACACACACACACTCACACACACACGCACACACACACACACACACATATGAAGTGGTAAATGAGATCCAAGTGTGTGTGAGAGTTCTGACCGTGTATATTTTATCTCCCCCAGCAGGGTGCTGGGGAGTTGAGGACGTGATGGCCGAGGGTCAGGGCTGTCAACACATACACTCACACACACACACTGCTGGGGTCAGAGCCGGGTAGAGGGAGTGTTTGTTGGTCTAGACCCAGGCCGCCGGGCGTGAAGTGAATCTTAACCCCTGGGCATGATGAGAGTTCAGCCAGGGTTCGCAGGTCAGGGAGAGGAGCGCTGGAAGCTAACGAGGGGTGAAGAACAGGTTAAAGAGAGGTAAAAGACAGGGTTAGACTCTTAAACCTGTTTATTCTCCCCCAATCCTCTTTCATCATCTCAGTTCATCTTTCATGCATTCATTCATTCACCTTCACATTCACATTCATTCATCCATCATCACTCTCATCAACACTCTCATTAGGGGAAAGATCTGTTATCTTGAGATTACAATTATCCTCGGCTTGACAAGAATTGGGGTCGAAGTTAGGATTTGACTTAGATGGTAAGATGTGTGACAAATGTACATGACAAACGTCCATAGTACGTTTTATATACATATGACACTTGGTGATTAGCAACTCCATCTGTTTTTGGAATCCCTCTTTGGGCTCTATTGTCTATCTCTAGCACCAGGTTTGGTCATTTACCTGTCATACAGTAAATCAGCTCACTTGCGCTGAGGTGTGAGGGGTTGCAATATCTGACTTGTGTCCTTAAAAATGTGCGCCAAAGTGCTAATTTCAGGCAGCACTGGTGGGGATATTTAAGACCAACCAAAAGCTGGTTTTAGCGGTAACATGGTTGGTTATGGCATGGATTTGGACCATGGAAGCACATCCTATCCAGCAGTGACGCACATGGAATAATATGTTTTATTTATTTATTTATTTCACCTTTATTTAACCAGGTAGGCCAGTTGAGAACAATTTCTCATTTACAACTGCGACCTGGCCAAGATACAGTGCCTTGCGAAAGTATTCGGCCCCCTTGAACTTTGCGACCTTTTGCCACATTTCAGGCTTCAAACATAAAGATATAAAACTGTATTTTTTTGTGAAGAATCAACAACAAGTGGGACACAATCATGAAGTGGAACGACATTTATTGGATATTTCAAACTTTTTTAACAAATCAAAACTGAAAAATTGGGCGTGCAAAATTATTCAGCCCCCTTAAGTTAATACTTTGTAGCGCCACCTTTTGCTGCGATTACAGCTGTAAGTCGCTTGGGGTATGTCTCTATCAGTTTTGCACATCGAGAGACTGAAATTGTTTCCCATTCCTCCTTGCAAAACAGCTCGAGCTCAGTGAGGTTGGATGGAGAGCATTTGTGAACAGCAGTTTTCAGTTCTTTCCACAGATTCTCGATTGGATTCAGGTCTGGACTTTGACTTGGCCATTCTAACACCTGGATATGTTTATTTTTGAACCATTCCATTGTAGATTTTGCTTTATGTTTTGGATCATTGTCTTGTTGGAAGACAAATCTCCGTCCCAGTCTCAGGTCTTTTGCAGACTCCATCAGGTTTTCTTCCAGAATGGTCCTGTATTTGGCTCCATCCATCTTCCCATCAATTTTAACCATCTTCCCTGTCCCTGCTGAAGAAAAGCAGGCCCAAACCATGATGCTGACACCACCATGTTTGGCAGTGGGGATGGTGTGTTCAGGGTGATGAGCTGTGTTGCTTTTACGCCAAACATAACGTTTTGCATTGTTGCCCAAAAAGTTCAATTTTGGTTTCATCTGACCAGAGCACCTTCTTCCACATGTTTGGTGTGTCTCCCAGGTGGCTTGTGGCAAACTTTAAACAACACTTTTTATGGATATCTTTAAGAAATAGCTTTCTTCTTGCCACTCTTCCATAAAGGCCAGATTTGTGCAATATACGACTGATTGTTGTCCTATGGACAGAGTCTCCCACCTCAGCTGTAGATCTCTGCAGTTCATCCAGAGTGATCATGGGCCTCTTGGCTGCATCTCTGATCAGTCTTCTCCTTGTATGAGCTGAAAGTTTAGAGGGAAGGCCAGGTCTTGGTAGATTTGCAGTGGTCTGATACTCCTTCCATTTCAATATTATCGCTTGCACAGTGCTCCTTGGGATGTTTAAAGCTTGGGAAATCTTTTTGTATCCAAATCCGGCTTTAAACTTCTTCACAACAGTATCTCGGACCTGCCTGGTGTGTTCCTTGTTCTTCATGATGCTCTCTGCGCTTTTAACGGACCTCTGAGACTATCACAGTGCAGGTGCATTTATACGGAGACTTGATTACACACAGGTGGATTGTATTTATCATCATTAGTCATTTAGGTCAACATTGGATCATTCAGAGATCCTCACTGAACTTCTGGAGAGAGTTTGCTGCACTGAAAGTAAAGGGGCTGAATAATTTTGCACGCCCAATTTTCCAGTTTTTGATTTGTTAAAAAAGTTTTAAATATCCAATAAATGTTGTTCCACTTCATGATTGTTTCCCACTTGTTGTTGATTCTTCACAAAAAAATACAGTTTTATATCTTTATGTTTGAAGCCTGAAATGTGGCAAAAGGTTGCAAAGTTCAAGGTGGCCAAATACTTTCGCAAGGCACTGTAAATGTCACGCCCGGACCGTAGAGAGCCTTTTAATGTCTCTATTTGGTTTGGTCAGGGTGTGATTTGGGGTGGGCATTCTATGTTTAGTTTTCTATGATTTGGTGTTTCTATGTTTTGGCCGGTATGGTTCTCAATCAGGGACAGCTGTCTATCGTTGTCTCTGATTGGGAACCATACTTAGGTAGCCCTTTTCCCCTCCTTTCTTTGTGGGAAGTTGACTTTGTTTAGGGCACATAGCTTCACAGTTTGTTTTTGTAGTGTTTATTGTTTTGTTCGGTGTCATTTTGATTAATAAAATAAAATGTACGCTTACCACGCTACACCTTGGTCCTCTCCTTTCAACAGCCGTGACAATAAAACAAAGCAGTGCGTCCAAAAACAACAACACAGATTTACACATGGGATGAACAAACGTACAGTCAATAACACAATAGAAAAACACAATTTAAAAAATTTGTTAAAAAAATGTGTGCAAATGCAGTAAGGAGGTAAGGAAATAAATAGGCCATTAGTGGATAAGTATTTACAATTTAGCAATTTACACTGGAGTGATATTTGTGCAGATGAGGATGTGCAAGTAGAAATACTGGTATGCAAAACAGCAGAAAAACAAATATGGGATGAGGTAGGTTGTTGGTTGGATGGGCTATTTACAGATGGGCTGTGTACAGCTGCAGTGATCGGTAAGCTGCTCTGACAGCTGATGCTTAAAGTTAGTGAGGGAGAAATAAGTCTCCAGCTTCAGTGATTTTTGCCATTTGTTCCAGCCATTGGCAGCAGAGAACTGGAAGGAAAGGCGGCCAAAGAGGTGTTGGCTTTGGGGATGACCAGCGAAATATACCTGCTGGGGCGCGTGCTATGGGTGGGTGTTGCTGTGGTGACCAGTGAGCTGAGATAAGGCGGAGCTTTACTTAGCAAAGACTTATGGAGATAGTGGGTTTGGCGACGAATATGTAGTGAGGACCAACCAACAAGAGCATTCAGGTCGCATATGGGGCTTTGGTGACAAAACGGATGGCACTGTGATAGACTGCATCCAATTTGCTGAGTAGAGTGTTGGAGGCTATTTTTTAAATGACATCGCCGAAGTCAAGGATCGGTAGGATAGTCAGTTTTACGATGGTATGTTTGGCAGCATGAGTGAAGGATGCTTTTTTGCAAAATAGGAAGCCAATTCTAGATTTCATTTTGGATTGGAGATGCTTAATGTCAGCCTGGAAGAAGATCTTACAGTCTAGCCAGACACCTAGGTATTTTTAGATGGTATTTATAGTTGTCCACATATACGTCAGAACGGTCCAGAGTAGTGATGCTAGGTGCGGGCAGCGATCGGTTGAAGAGCATGCATTTAGTTTTACTAGCATTTAAGAGCAGATGGAGGCCAAGGAAGGAGTGTTGTATGGTATTGAAGCTTGTTTGGAGGTTTGTTAATTAACACAGTGTCCAAAGAAGGGCCAGATGTATACAGAATGTATAAAAAATATATATATAAATATATATATATATATAAATAGACACACATGGAGTCTCTAGTAAACATGTGTGTTGGTGAAAGTTTAACCGTGTGAGTGCCGGAAGTATATAGAATGGTGTCGTCTGCGTAGAGGTGGATCAAAGAATCACCCGCAGCAAGAGTGACATCATTGATATATACAGAGAAAAGAGTCGGCCCGAGAATTGAACCCCGTGGCACCACCATCGAGACTGCCAGAGGTCCAAACAACAGGCCAGGTGGAATGCATGGCCAGCCATAGAGAAATGCCTATTGAAATTCTTGATTATTGTGGATTTATCGGTAGTGACAGTGTTTCCTAGCCTCGGTGCAGTAGACAGCTGGGAAGGGGTGCTCTTATTCTCATGGACTTTACATTGTCCCAAATCTTTTGGGAATTAGTGCTGCAGGATGTAAATTTCTGTTTGAAAAAGCTAGCCTTTGCTTTCTTAACTGACTGTGTATATTGGTTCCTGTCTTCCCTGAAAAGTTGCATATCGCAGGGACTATTCGATGCTAGTGCAGTACGCCACAGGATGTTTTCATGCTGGTCAAGGTCAGTCAAATCTGGAGTTAACCAAGGGCTATATCTGTTCTTAGTTCTACATTTTTTTGAAAGGAGCAAGCTTATTTAAGATGGTGAGGAAAGCACTTTTAAAGAACACCAGGCATCCTCTACTGATGGGATGAGGTCAAAATCTTTCCAGGATACCACGGCCAGGTCGATTAGAAAGGCCTGCTCGCAGAAGTGATTTAGGAAGTGTTTGACAGTGATGAGGGGTGGTCGTTTGACTGCTGACCCATAACGGATGCAGCCAATGAGGCAGTAATCACTGAGATCCTGGTTGAAAACAGCAGAGGTGTATTTAGAGGGCAAGTTGGTCAGGATGATATCTATGAGGGTGCCAGTGTTTATGGATTTTGGGTTGTACCTGGTCGGTTCCTTGATAATTTGTGTGAGATATAGGGCATCTAGCTTAGATTGTAGGACGGCCGGGGTGTTAAGCATATCCCAGTTTAGGTCACCTAACAGTACGAACTCTGACGATAGATAGGGGGCAATCAATTCACATATGGTGTCCAGGGCACAGCTGGGAGCTGAGGGGGGTATATAAGAAGCGGCAACAGTGAGGGACTTATTTCTGGCGAGATGGATTTTTAAAAGTAGAAGCTCAAACTTTTTGGGAACAGACCTGGATATTATGACAGAACTCTGCAGGCTATCTTTACAGTAGATTGCAACTCCGCCCCCTTTAGCAGTTCTATCTTGACGGGAAATGTTGTAATTGGGGATGGAAATTTCAGAATTTTTGGTGGCCTTCCTAAGCCAGGATTCAGACACGGCTAGGACATCAGGGTTGGCAGAGTATAGCAAACTTAAGAAAGAGGCTTCTGATGTTAACATGTATGAACCCAAGGCTTTTACGGTTCCAGAAGTCAACAAATGAGAGCGCCTGGGGACACACAGAGCCTGGGATAACCTCTACATCACCAGAGGAACAGAGGAGGATTATGATGAGGGTATGGCTAAAGACTATAAGAACTGGTCATCTAGTGCGTTGGGAACAGAGAATAAAAGGAGCAGATTTCTGGGCGTGGTAGGATAGATTCAGGACATAATGTACAGACAAGGGTATGGTAGGGTGCGAGTACAGTGGAGGTAAACCTAGGCATTGAGTGACGATGAGAGAGGTTGCATCTCTGGAGGCACCAGTTAAGCTAGGTGCGGTCTCTGCATGTGTGGGGGGTGGGACAACAGAGCTATCTGAGGCATGTTGAGCGGGACTAGGGGCTCCGCAGTAAAAGAAAATAATGAGAGCTTCCCTAAACAACTATACAAGGCGTATTGACATTAGAGACAGGCATAAAGCAATCACAGGTGTTGATTGGGACGGTGTTGAACGGGTAAGACAACAACGGTAAACAGCTAAGACAACAACAATGGGTAAATGGCGATGAATTAGCAGAGAGGGTCAGTTAGCTACACACAGGTTACACACAGGGCCTGAGTTCGAGGCTGGGGCCAACAGATAAACAAAATGAAGTATCGTGTTAATGAACAGTCCAGCAGGCATCAGCTGTGTAGCCGAGTGATCATAGGGACCAATGAGCAGGAATAGATGAAACAGGGAGCCCTTCGGTAGTCGTTACTATGCTAGGCGAGCGTAGGAAAGCTAGCAGGCCGGGGCTAGCAGATGGGTCTTCACCGACGTCCACGACACAGAGGCCGGTTGAGAGCACATCGGACGGATTACGTCAGCACACCAGCAGACCAGTCGTGATGGATCGGCGGGGCTCCGTGTCGACAAAGGGTCCAGGCCAATTGACAAGAGAGGTATTGTATTTGTTGTACTTAGTTTGCTAGCTGGGAGATGGGCCTAGCTCGAGGCTAGCTTGAGGCTAACTGGTGCTTGCTTCTGGACAAGGGCATTACCCACAATAGCCACTCAGTAGCAGCTAGCTAGCTGCGATGAACTGGTGTAATGGTCCAGAGCTTGCGGCAGGATTTTTTTAGTTTGTTTTTTTACTGTTGCTATTACTCGTTACTGCAATTTAATCAACTTTATCAATCCACAATGGACTAGGAAGAGAATATTACGTGCCACCAGCCGAATAGGAGTTGAAGACAAAGCAAGGACCGTCAATAACCTACAGAACTTGTGACAACAGCATGCAGTATTAAGCCATGAAACGAGTTGATTGGCCAGTGAGTGGCCAAGCCCTCGTCACACCCTATAATCAATTTATTCATAAAATCCCAGCCCTTTCGCGCCAACGCCCAGATATTGTGCTCACAATTCCCACAGTCAAAATAGCCTAAATATTTCTGAGACACCCACCGGACCTACAGCGCTTACCGCCAGCGTTAAGATTTATCGGGTTGTGTGTATGTGCATTGTGAAAGTGTGTGTTTGTGCATTTTGACATTGATGCGTTCCATTGACACAAAGACCAATTGTCCACCTGTCTGCCACATTGTGTCTGACAGGCAGAGTGATACGAGTCAACACATCCAACCAGCTCCTCACATATATTACACCATACAGACGACTAAAGCCTTTATGACAGCTCACGTCTATGATGAATTCAAAAAGGTCACAGAGTGATGAAGAGTTATGGCTCCTCCAGGCAATTTCCCATAAATACAGCATCACGCTGAGTGAGTTTATGGGTTGATGTGTAGATGATGGAATGGGTCTGAGGACATTTATGGCTGTCAGGTGCTAGCTGTGAATATGTCTCCTGTTGGCCATAGACCACACAATGAACTTCACTGTGGTGAAATATGAAGATTGGACCTTTCTATGTTTGGACTGGTGCTGAGGTAAGTGGTCAAATGTAAAAACTAAAATAATCTACAAAGTACGTTTCTTTGGATCATTATTTTCAGTCACGAAAAGGAAATGAACAATGTATGTTTAATATTAAAATATTTCCAAGAGCAATAATACATGATATATAATGAATATTAGTTTGTACTGTGAGGAGAGCGAGAGAAGGTGGGAATGACAGTGTGAGACATGAAGAGAGAGAACACAAGCAAGAGAGAGTGAGACAACGAGGGGTTAGAAAGGGAGGCAGACGAGCAGTCAGATTTGATGCAGGCGTTTTCCCTGTCAGCTGTAATTCTCCAGCCTACAGTTTCATCCGCCGCAGTTAAGGTAAAGCTGTGCCTAACTGACACACACACACACACACACACACACACACACACACACACACACACACACACACACACACACACACACACACACACACACACACACACACACACACACACACACACACACACACACACACACACACACACACACACACACACACACACACACACAGTTCTGGTAAAGCTGAGCCTGGGGGCCCTGTCTCTTTCAAGTGTGTATGTGTGTGTGACAGCTAGATGTATTAGTGGTGAATGTTGTACAGATCACATGTCACTCAGAGCAAACTGTCAGAGCATCAGGGAGGCTTCCCAGGCAACCTGCTCCCGGCTCTGACTCTGTGAAGGTTTTACAGCAGGGACACGGCACGGCTCACACACTCACTCAAATAGACAGAGGGAGGGAGGGAGAGAGAGAGAGAGAGAGAGGGGAGGGTTAGAGAGAGACAGAGAGATGCAGAGCAAAGCAGGGAAAAGAGAGTGAGGCAGAGAGAGAGAGAGAGAGAGAGAGAGAGAGAGAGAGAGGAACGGTGCCGTTACAACGGGTTCCCCCAGGACACTCTTCAAAACATATACAGACAGGAAGCAGTCATTCCCATTTCCTGTCCGGGTGGCTCATGGGAGAGAAGTGAAAACGAGGTGCGAGGAAAGATATCATTCTTTGTCTTCGGTCCAAGCGTGTGTGTTTTTGTGTGTGTGTGTTTTTGTGTGTGTGTGTGCCTGCGTGTGTATAATTATGTGCCAACAATCTTCCTGCCAAGGACATGGTGGTCTGCGTTGTGGTAATGTCTCTGAATTGATGAAAAGGCTGATGAGAGGCGATGAAATTGCTACAGGAATCAAGCTGAACTCTGACCTCTCATAGAGCTGTTGTCCTGGAAACACTGTTGAAGTATTAGTTGGTGTCAGGGATGTTTCAGTTGAAAGTTGAAAAGAGCTATAAAGGGACTTGTTGTTTTTCAATGAGATGAGTGTGTGTGTGGGGGGGGGCCTTCTATTCTTGTGGGGACCTAAAATCCCCAAAAGTCCCCACAAGGAGAGGAAAACAAGAGAAATTCTCCTCCCCTAGTGACGACTACTTTTAGCTTAGGGGTTAGGTTTAGGGTTACAATTAGGGTTAGGGGTTCGGCTTAAGGTTAGGGTTACGGGTCAGGGTAATGGTAATGGTAAGGGTTTGGGTTAGGGTTAGGGATAGGGTCAAGTCAAGGGTTAGGGGTTCGGCTTAAGGTTAGGGTTACGGGTCAGGGTAATGCTAAGGGTAAGGGTTTGGGTTAGGGTTAGGGATAGGGTCAAGTCAAGGGTTAGGGGTTAAGGAAAATAAGATTTAGAATGGAAATACATTCTAGATCACCACAAGGACAGAAGAACATAACGTGTGTGTGCGTGTGTGTGTGTGTGTGTGTGTGTGTGTGTGTGTGTGTGTGTGTGTGTGTGTGTGTGTGTGTGTGTGTGTGTGTGTGTGTGTGTGTGTGTGTGTGTGTGTGCGTGTGTGACTATTTATTTCAGAGCCAGCCATAGCCTGTTGTCAGATCCCTGAAACACAGAATGAGCTGTAAGACAGCACTGACATCTCATTTGTCCTTGCACACAAACTCCTTCCCACACACAAACACACACACAAAGAGGAGACCACAGTTGAACCCTGCTGTCACTCAGGTGCTGTCACGGTAACTCAGCTGACAGAGGGTTCTGACCCCCGCCCACCCTGTCACCTGTCAGACAGGTAGAATGTCAGCTGTCACATATCCTCTCCTCTGCTTTCTCTTGCTCTCCCTCTCTTCTCTCAGCCTCAGAAATAAAGAACTATGAAATGAGAAAAGAGAAGTTAGAGGTAGTGAAAACTAGCCATCCTCATACATAAACAGAGTAGCAGTCGTATAATTATATATTCATTTAATAGGATCTCTGTGGTAGCATTAGCATCCTAGCTAAACCTAGATATATTTAATGCATCCTGCTGTGGTCGGCTTGATGCCCAGAGGATGATGATGAAGACTGTGGTCATTCCATAGCGGTTGATTTACTGTGACATGGTGGCTCGACCCCATTAGGAATAGATCTCCAGCAGGCTTGTTAGGCGGACCAGACCTCTCCTTTCTCTTATAATTTACTACCTTCATCCACAGAGAATGTGTTTCTTGCACATTGTAATAGAAGCCATCCATTCTGCTTGTCAACGTGGAAAAACAGTCCCAGTCGCTGAAGGGGAGGTCTAATAGAGAGGGTAGGGTGGGTGCTGTATGGGTGTGGCTATGAGGATATTTAGAGCAGGGGTTCCCAAACCTTTTTGGTGCCGGAGACCTCTTCTGTGATAGCAAATTCATCATGTACCCCCTCAAATTCATCAGGTACCCCCTCAAATTCATCAGGTACCCCCTCAAATTCATCAGGTACCCCCTCAAATTCAGAACACAACTCCGACCTTTAGAGTGCGATACAAATAACATACAATGAGTTTTACTATGACTGCTGCAGTGCATGGCCGGGCTAACCAAGTCTCCAGCCCTCGGAAACAACATTTCAAATGGCATCCCTCTTGGCATCAGAGAGAACATTTAGCAGTTTTAAAGGTCCCGCTCATAATTTGAGAGGATGTACTTTTCTCTAATGTCTACCTATCAGGAAGTCTGAAAAGACAGGCTGAGTGAGCTGGGATCTAATAGGCTGAGTGAGCGGGGATCTCACCTTGACTGACAGTTATTTGTCAAGCAACATGTCTTGCAGTGAGATCATCTCAAGCACATTTGCTGATACACAAAAGCAACTCAAACAACATTGAAATTGCATGCAACATCCAATCCTGTCATACATCGCATCATGGTTTCACAAATGATTTGCTTATCCAACTGTTTGGTTATTGTAAAAACATAGGCAACATGTTGGCTGCTTAATTTAGCTAGCAAGACCAAATGGAAGTTGAAATTCGACAAGGTGAGTTCTGAGTAATATCGACAAGGTGAGTTCTGTGTAATATCGACAAGGTGAGTTCTGGGTAATATCGACAAGGTGAGTTCTGGGTAATATCGACAAGGTGAGTTCTGGGTAATATCGACAAGGTGAGTTCTGTGTAATATCGACAAGGTGAGTTCTGGGTAATATCGACAAGGTGAGTTCTGGGTAATATCGACAAGGTGAGTTCTGGGTAATATCGACAAGGTGAGTTCTGGGTAATATCGACAAGGTGAGTTCTGGGTAATATCGACAAGGTGAGTTCTGGGTAATATCGACAAGGTGAGTTCTGGGTAATATCGACAAGGTGAGTTCTGGGTAATATCGACAAGGTGAGTTCTGGGTAATATCGACAAGGTGAGTTCTGGGTAATATCGACAAGGTGAGTTCTGGGTAATATCGACAAGGTGAGTTCTGGGTAATATCGACAAGGTGAGTTCTGGGTAATATCGACAAGGTGAGTTCTGGGTAATATCGACAAGGTGAGTTCTGGGTAGTGTTCATAATATGTACAAAACATTAAGATGGTTTTCCATGACTGATCAGGTGAACCCAGGTGAACATGACGACCCCTTTTCATGTCACTTTTTAAAACCAGGTCAAGCAGTGTAGATGAAGGGGAGGAGACAGGTCGAAGAAGGATTTTTAGGTCTTGAGACAATTCAAATCAAATCAAACTTTATTTGCCACATGCGCCGAATACAACAAGTGTACACCTTACCACAGCAAGTGTACACCTTACCGTGAAATGCTTACTTTACAAGCCCTTACCCAACATTGCAGTTATAGAAGAGTTAAGAAAATATTTACCAAATAAACTAAAGTAAAAAAGAATCAAAAGTAACACAATAAAATAACAATAATGAGGCTCTGACAAGATGATGGCCTTTCCTCTGACCCACTATTATATAGGTCCTGGATGGCAGGAAGCTTGGCTCCAGTGAGCCACTGGGCAGTAGCGCCTTACGGTCAGATCCCGAGACATTGCCACACCAGACTGTGATGCAACCGGTCAGGATGCTCTCGATGCTGCAGCTGTAGAACTTTTTGAGAATCTGGGAACCCATGCCAAATCTTTTCAGTCTCCTGAGGGGGAAAAGGTTTTGCCGTGCTCTCTTCACGACTGTCTTGGTGTGTTTGGACCATAGTTTGTCGGTGATGTGGACACCAAGGAACTCTTGACCCGCTCCACTACATCCCCGTTGATGTTAATGTGGGCCTGTTCGGCCCTCCTTTTCCTGTAGTCCACGATCAGCCCCTTTGTCTTGCTCACATTGAGGGAGAGGTTGTTGTCCTGGCACCACACTGCCAGTTCACTGACCTCCACCCTATAGGCTGTCTCGTTGTTGTTGGTGATCAAGCCTACCACGGTTGTGTCGTCAGCAAACTTAATGATGGTGTTGGAGTTGTGTTTGGCCACGTAGTCGTGGGTGAACAGAGAGTACAAGAGGGGACTAAGTACACACCCCTGAGGGGCCTCAGTGTTGAGAATCAGCATGGCAGACATATTGTTGCCTACCCTTACCACCTGGGGGAGGCCTGTCAGGCAGTCCAGGCGCCAGTTGCTGAGGGAGGTGTTAAGTCCCAGGTTCCTTAGCTTAGTGATGAGCTTCTTGGGCACTATGGTGTTGAATGCTGAGCTGTAGTCAATGAACAGCATTCTCACATAGGTGTTCATTTTGTCCAGGTGGGAAAGGCAGTGTGGAGTATGATTGAGATTGCGTCAGCTGTGGATCTGTTGGGGCGATATGCAAATTGGAGTGGGTCTAGGGTATCCGGGAGGATGCTGTTAATGTGAGCCATGACTAGCCTTTCAAAGCACTTCATGACTACTGACGTGAGTGCTACGGGGCGGTAATCATTTAGGCAGGTTATCCTTCGCTTCCTTGGGCACAGTTGGTTAGGAGCTTGTAAAACGTCAGCCATCCCCTCCTCCGTTATTCTACAATTAGAATCAGGTGCGCTATTTTAGGGTTGAAATGAAAACCTACAGGACTGTAGCTATCCAGGAACAGGGTGGTAGAGCCCTGTTGTAAATTAATTTATTAATTAATTAACTGCGTTGTAAGATGGCCGCCAAGGCAGCGGTGCGTCCTGCTCTTCCTCCCACCCCTGCACCACAGCTCCCACTCGGGGGAGAAAAGAACACAATGTTAAGTCGGGAAGATGCACACGAAACAAGGCCCATGAAAACTGTGTGTAGTGCAACTGGTTTGTTTGTGGGGCCTGCTCACACAAAGCCAAGAAACTGTGTGGTGACTGTGGACCCGAAAGATAAAGAGAGGATGAGATTGATTCATGCATAAAGGCACGGATAAACGGCCACAATACCGTGTCCAATACAATCAACAAATGCCTGGTTTTATATTTTGCCATAGATATACTGTATTTCCACAAATATTTATTCATGCAATTCATCCTTTACAATTGTACATGCACTGGTACTTTTGTTTAAGAATATGGGAAATAAATTCACCTGTGCATCTGGCTGGTTATATTATTATTGTTACTGTTTCTACTTTGCCCAAAATAAACTGTAACTGGACAGTATTACTTACTATAACTCTATTACTAATTACTACTAACTATTACTAATCGAAACTACAAAAATAATGTATAAAATGTATTACACTGCAATGTTTTTATTGTAAATGAAACGAAAACAGGCTATACATTTTTCAGTAGGACTTTGTAGAATTATACAAAACATATCCTTGACTCAATCTAAACAAATACAGTACCGATAATATGTCTTTATGCAATTCACCCTTTAAATGTCACGATCGCCGTCGTCGTGGAAATGACCGGACCAAGGTGCAGCGTTGTGAGCGTACATTTTACTTTATTATAAATGTCGCCAACAAAACAAGAAACCACAAAAACGAACGTGACGCTTACTAGGGCTATACAGGCCACTAACAAAGTCAACTACCCACAACTACCAAAAGGAAAAAAGGCTGCCTAAGTATGATTCCCAATCAGAGACAACGATAGACAGCTGTCCCTGATTGAGAACCATACCCGGCCAAAACATAGAAACACAGAACATAGAGTTTCCCACCTGAGTCATACCTTGACCAACCAAACATAGAGAATAAAAGGATCTCTACGGTCAGGGTGGTATGTATTAATTTGTGGATATCCATCACCCATTTAGTATGATATCTTGTGAATTACAATTCGTATTATGTGTTACAAATTTGCAAAATGTACAATATGTTAGGAATTTGCTAAACGTACAATATTTTACGAATTTGCTAAACTTATATGTTACGAATTCTAGCTAGGTGGCTAGCTAGCTAACGTTAGCTAGTATGGGGGTTAGGGTTAAGTTTAGGATTTGGGTTAAAGAGTTAAGGTTAGGATCAGGGGAAGTGTTAGCTATTTACGTTTACTATCTTACCTCTCGTTGGAGAGACCATACTGGCACTATTTATCAAGCACTGGTGCTTATGTTTGCTCACCTTTGCTCACCTTGATAGACATTCTAAACTTTCTCTAGAGGTTACTTATAGGCTGAAAGGGTCAGCAGTTCTACATTTTGCAACAGAATAAGCATAATGAATATACCCCTGCCCGAGGACCTCCTGCAGTGCCACTGATCTAGAGAGTGTTATAGTCTTTAGAATGGTGTGTGTGTGTTTGTGAGTGTTTGTGTGCTTGCCTGCGTGTGTGCGTGCGTGCGTGGGTGCGTGGGTGAAGCCCACCTACCGCATTCCAAAAGACTGCTTTCCAAAAGACAGACAGTCACAGGTAGATTTAATGGGAATGGGGAAACTAATACTTGTTTTTCATTCCTAAAAGGTTTGTATTTATTTACACGTTGAGCTATAATTTCCTTCAGATGATAAATTGCTGCTGTGGCTAACATTAGGCTGGAGCGTTGATGGGAGGCTGGCGCCACGGGCCAGGAAGCAGACTGGGCCTATTGATCAGCTCACGTACTCTACTGTACTCTACTCATTCAGCCCAAACCATAGTAGTTATGATGGGAACATATTCTGTTTGAATAATACAATACAGCTGCTCCTACAAGTTCCACCTACAACAGGTCCAGGATCAGTGGCCATAGTAGTTATGATGGGAACATATTCTGTTTGAATAATACAATACAGCTGCTCCTACAAGTTCCACCTACAACAGGTCCAGGATCAGTGGCCATAGTAGTTATGATGGGAACATATTCTGTTTGAATAATACAATACAGCTGCTCCTACAAGTTCCACCTACAACAGGTCCAGGATCAGTGGCCATAGTAGTTATGATGGTAACATATTCTGTTTGAATAATACAATACAGCTGCTCCTACAAGTTCCACCTACAACAGGTCCAGGATCAGTGGAATTGCTCCTATGCAATTCTTCCATTCTTCTTGATCCTGCCAGTCCTCTTTCTATTCTTCTTCCTCATCAAAGGACAAATACAACGTGTCTCTGTTGTTCCTCGTCGCTGCTCCGTAGTGTTACTATTGACAGAAAGAAGATAGAGGTGAATATAAAAGTGACTCGGCAGACAGTGACAAATCCAGATGCCTGTATTCCTTGACACGTTCCGCAACCACAACAAAGGAAAACCATAAACAGCATTTTTCATGAAGACATGAAGTGTGTGTCAGCATCGGAGGGATAATATTCCTCTTCATCTGGGGAGTCGGGAGAGAAAAGGCAGCAAGTGACAGTGTGCTAAGAGGCTCCGAGCAGAGCAGCAAGCTGTGAATATGTGAGTAGCCTTCAGCTAGTGCTGTTGTTTCTCATGTTCATTATAGGCCATCACGGCTGACAGAGACAATGATGAAGACAGCAGTATCGCTGTAGCGGAGACAGCAGAGACAGTATAGAATAGTACACTACATGCTTCCTCCAAGGCTTCTCTGTCAGGCCCGGCACGGATGTGTCACAATACTGTATCTCGCTCCCTGTTTAATTGATACTCTCGTTTTCAGATCATACCAACGTACTGCACTTCTCCTCTCTCCCTCTCCTACTCCTCCTCTCACATCTACCCCATCCTGTCCTCTCCACCCCACACCTGTCTCGCCGTCCTTCTCTTCCCTCAGTACCCTTCTCCCCTATCCCTCCTCTGACCTACACCCTCTCTCCCCAGCTCCTATCCTACCTTCTCCTCTCTGCCTCTTTTACTCCTTCTCTATTCTCTCCCCTCCCTCATCTTTGTTCTCCCCACTTCTCCTCCTCCATCTCCCCAGTCTGCCCCCACCCCCATCCCCCCATCCCCTACCATAAATCCTGCACACTGGTGCTTTAATGGATAATTAATTGCTGGTGGCTCTGTACTGTAATAAGACGATAAATTAGGACATGGACCTGTGTGTGTGTGTGTGTGTGTGTGTGTGTGTGTGTGTGTGTGTGTGTGTGTGTGTATGTGTGTGTGTGTGTGTGTGGGTGGGTGCGTGAAAACGAGGAAGGTATCATGCTTTGTCTTCGGTCCAAGTGTGTGTGTGTGTGCTTGCATGTGTGTGTGATAACAGGATAAATGAGGACATGGGCCAGTGTGCTGTGTCAGTGTGTGTTGTTAATGGGCCTTCAGAACAGGGGCATCTGGGTAATAAATTAGACAGGGATTAACTGGTGGGCTACGGACCTCGGAAGGGAGGGAGGGAGGGAGGGAGGGAGGGAGGGAGGGAGGGAGGGAGGGAGGGAGGGAGGGAGGGAGGGAGGGAGGGAGGGAGGGAGGGAGGGAGGGAGGGAGGGAGGGAGGGAAAGTAACAATTAGATATTTAACACATCTTTGTTGTCTAAATTAAAATAAAGAATGACAGAGGGAGAAGAACAGAAAGATGAAGAGGAGAGATATTCTTTGTGTGCCTCCAACAGGGGATGAAATGATTTTACAGGAACAGCTTGAAGTTGCTTGAGATTTAGACGTATAGTTGAGAGAGACATGGTTGAGGTGTGGGTTCTCCCTGGTCTGAAGCTCTCATCATGTCAAGTGGGACTGTGGGATTTTGCCTCTCTTCCCGGAGGAAAACCACAGCTTAGTAAACAAGGACAAAATCTCCCACTTGGAAACCCGGAATTTCAGCAGATAGTCCCTAATCCCATTTTCCTGCTTGTCTGATTAAGAGGTGAGCGAGAGAGATTAAAGAACGTGTGTGGGTGCGTGTGTGCACGTGTCCACAAGCGCGCGTGTATGTGTATGCGTAAGTGTATGCATATCTGTGCACACCATGTGTGTGTGTGTGTTTTCTGGTTGTGTGTTTGAGAGATAACTCGAGAATGAAGAAGAAATCAACCAAGAGAAAGCAGCAAGCAGCTGCACACTTCGCTCAAACACACGACAGAGAGAGAAAAAGGAGAAGAAAAGGGGAGAAAAAGGAGAAGAAAAGGGGAGAAATTGCAAATGAGATTAGAAGTGAGCAGCGGAAGAAAAATGGTCGTTGGGTTTATGTCACTTTAATTAAAAGCCCCGCCAATCTTGGTGCTCCTAATGTAGCCCTAACGAGCTGGGCTTAGTGGCAGTTATGTAGATAAAAACTCCCACTGATTGATCCCAATGGCCTGCTGAAATTCGTTTCACTCCAACATATTGATTTCATTCGGTTGGTTGAAAACTGCTAATTAATAATGATAATAAAAACGTCGCAGCTCATTAAAATCACCCAGACAGCTATTTACTCAAGCCTTTTTTCACCATCCCTCCCTCTCTCTCATTCTCTCTTTCTCTGATTCTCTGATTCTCTGATTCTCTGATTCTCTGATTCTCTGATTCTCTCTGATTCTCTCTTTCTCTCTCTCATTCTCTCATTCTCTCATTCTCTCATTCTCTCATTCTCTCATTCTCTCATTCTCTCATTCTCTCATTCTCTCATTCTCTCATTCTCTCATTCTCTCATTCTCTCATTCTCTCCCTCTCTGTATTTGAACTGGCTGAAATTGGGTTCTCCTTGAAAAGCTATTTTAGCAACACATAGGCCTATATACAACAAATAAAATGAGAAAGATCTGTGGATAGTATTCATTCTTAACCTACCCATTACTGTTTCAGTTTGTAATTCAATACAGGACATATTTACTTTAGACAAAATACATTGTGTGACAGTTAACCACCTTGGGATGAACCATAAGGGAATCAAACCCATAACCCCTATGTTGCTAGCACCACACCCCAACCAGTTGAGCCACGTAGACCACACAGTAGGGGGAATGTTCCCTGCCCGCTATCGTATACTATGTTGGAAGTCATGTGTGTTTTGTGGAAAGAGTTATCTGTGGTAAACTCTGAGCTTCTCTGGCGTCGCTGGTGGTGCGACAACTCCATCCCTGTCCTTCATCTGCATACCTCTCTTTTTCTTTTGATTTGTCAGCCCCTTCTCTCCCGTTCTCCTCATGCCGCGTCTTTCATTTCCACTCCATCCCTCTGGCTGTCTTCATTTCATTTCGTCTCTCTTTCCCCCTCCGCCCCTCTCCTCCTCCTCTTCACTCCACCTTCATTCCTCTCTCCCTCATCCCAACACTCGCCATGTTCAGCTTGTCGTCCCAGATTTTTTTTTTAAGACAAAAGAGGAAAAAAGGAAAGTAAAGAATGAGAGACAGATGAAATATTAGTGGTGAGGGAGTAAAGGCAGGCTCACTGTTCTCTCTCTCTCTCTGTCCCTGCATACCTTCACCCCCCCCCCCAGTCATGTCAAGCTAATAGTTTTCAGAGGGCTCGTGTTCCACATTAACTATAGCTCACTATTCAGCTGGAGCCATACTGTGTGTGTGTGTGTGTGTGTGTGTGTGTGTGTGTGTGTGTGTGTGTGTGTGTGTGTGTGTGTGTGTGTGTGTGTGTGTGTGTGTGTGCGTGTGTGAGAGAGCCATCCAGTTAATGCAATCCCCTAAATGCCTACTGCGCCAGGCCTGCTGACAGTGACATATTAGTTCTGCAGCCTCCTGCAATCTGATATGAGCCGGTTTGCCGCCATACTAAAGATTTGATTAATGCGCCTCCATTTGGCCCGCGTAATTGGCTGAGACTGTACTGGTGAATAATCAGAGTGTTCTCTTGTCTCTGATTGGCTGACGAGGTGAAGGCATGCTAATGAGTGAGTGGGTTAATTAAGCTCCGGGCGCCACGGCGACAGTTACTGATGACTGTTATGACAAACCGCCGCCGGCTGCCAGGCAGAGAGAGAGAGAGAGAGAGAGAGAGGGGGGCAGGGGCACACACACAAAAAACACACACACACTGAGGTATTCAGAAGCCAGGATAGGGAGAGCGGAGTTCGACAAGTTTGCAGGAGGGAGAATGGAAGGAGAGGGAGAATGGAAGGGGAGGGAGGGAGGGAGGGAGGGAGGGAGGGAGGGAGGGAGGGAGGGAGGGAGGGAGGGAGGGAGGGAGGGAGGGAGGGAGGGAGGGAGGGAGGGAGGGAGGGAGGGAGGGAGGGAAAGACATAAAGAACATACAGTATATTAACCAGGGTAACCTTCATGCTCATTTTTCTTTTCTTGTTCCAAAGTCCTGTCCTTGAGTTTTCCTCATGCTCCACTCTCTCTCTATACAGGCCCCAGTGGTGCTAGAGATGTATTTTTAGAAGAAAGATGGGGTCTTCAGTGGGGCCAGTCACTATATAATTTCAGAGGAAATAAAGGGTTACCAGTGATGGAGGGAGGCAACAGAGAAATAGAAACAGGGAAAGGGGGAAAGAGGGAAAAAAAAGTATATGAATAGAAGGTAGTGTCAGGTGTAATTCAGTGCTTTGATGTTCCGGTAGAGTAGAGTAGAGTAGAGGAGAGGGTGAGTGAGACAGGGTGGAGGGAGAGAGGCTAAGAAGTGAGTTACTGACCCACAGAGAAAGAGAGAGGGAGGTATAAAAAGTGGCGATGTCTGTGAAGGTGGGTGGTTCAACCATAATGAGATTTGACCTTTTGAACTCCACCCTGCCGTTAAAACTTTTTATGGATCAGTGGGATGCTAGCGTCCCATCTTGACAGCTTCCGGTGAAATTGCAGAGCGCCAAATTCAAATTAAATGAATAGAAATATTTAACTTTCATGAAATCACAAGTGCAATACATCAAAATAAAGCTTAACTTGTTGTTAATCCAGCTGCCTTGTCAGATTTCAAAAAGGCTTTACGGCGAAAGCAAACCATGCGATTATCTGAGGACAGCGCTCAGCACACAAAACATTACAAACAGTTAGCAGCCAAGTAGATTAGTCATGAAAGTCAGAAATAGCAATAAAATTAATCACTTACCTTTGATGATATTCGTATGGTTCCACTCACAAGACACAATAAATGTTTGTTTTGTTCGATAAAGTCCCTCTTTATATCCAAAAAACACAATTTTGTTGGCATGTTTTGTTCAGTAATCCAATGGCTCAAATGCGTAAAGTTTGTAGAAACATGTCAATCGATGTTTATAAACAATCCTCAGGTTATTTTTTGCCTAAATAATCGATAATATTTCAACCGGACAATAGCTTCGTCAATATAAAAGAAAAATAAGAAAGGCGCACTCTCGGTCGTGCGCAGCAAAGAGCTCTGGGAACATCCCCAGGGTCCACTCACTCAATGTGGTCATTCTCCCTCATTTTTCAGAATAAAAGCCTGAAACAATGTCTAAAGACTGTTCACAACTAGTGGAAGTCATAGGGAACGGAGTCTGGGTCCTATCCCTTTAAATGGTGGATAGGCTTTCATTGGAAAAACAGCCATTTAAAAAATAATGGCACTTCCTGGATGGATTTTCCTCAGGTTTTCGCCCTCCATATCAGTTATGTTATACTCACAGACATTATTTTGACAGTTTTGGACACTTTAGAGTGTTTTCCATCCAAATCTACCAATTATATGCATATCCTAGCTTCTGGGCCTAAGTAGCAGGCAGTTTACTTTGGGCACGCTTTTCATCCAAAATTCCAAATGCTGCCCCCTGTCCTAAAAACGTCTTAACCTGCCTGAGGTCAGGAAGTCACTGACCCCCAGAGAAAGACGAGACAGTTGGAAGTGGCTCGTCAAACATCTAGCGATAAGCTGCTATTGACATTAAATCAACCAGGTATGTTTGTCTGTTTGTCTGTTAGGAGAGGCCAGCTGTGTGACGGTGTTCGTCTGAGGAAGGTGTGGACCAAAGCGCAGAAAACATAGAAAACATAACATAGAACGCCCACCCTAGTCACACCCTGGCCTAACCAAAATAGAGAATAAAAAGCCTCTCTATGGCCAGGGCGGGTCAAGCTGATTGATATACACTTCACATGTCATCACATTTTCACATGTGTTGTTTCATGTCATCACATGTTGCTTTACATGTTATCACGTGATAACAGCTTTTGGAACGCTTGATATTGAGGTGCTTCTTCTGTGAGGGCACACACACATACACACATACAGAGAGAGTTAATATCAAGGAGACAACGTTTGCTTCTGAATAGGAGAGTAAGACAAAAATAACAGGAGGAGAAGCCAGTGAAAACACAATTTCTCCAAATGCCCTGCAGCCACGGTCAATACGTGGCCACTGTCCAAACAAAGCTTTGCTGAGATATGTAAAAAGGGGTGTGTGTGTGTGTGTGTGTGTGTGTGTGTGTGTGTGTGTGTGTGTGTGTGTGTGTGTGTGTGTGTGTGTGTGTGTGTGTGGGTGGGTGGGTGGGTGGGTGGGTGGGTGGGTGGGTGGGTGGGTGTGTGTGTGTGTGGGTGGGTGGGTGGGTGTGTGTGTGTGTGTGGGTGCGTGCCTGTTTATGCAGGTCATGGACGGCCAAAGAGGATCTGACACTCACCCCCACCCGGACTATAGCGGAGGGGAGGAAAGGGGGAGGATGAAAGGGGGGTGGAGGGGTGACAGAACCTTCAGTACGAGGGCAGTAAAACACACTCAATCACTCAGAGACTGGTTCAGCCACACAGGGCTGTGAAAAGACACCCTGGCCTCAAAACCGTCAGCTAAGTATTACTGTAATGCTAGCGGAAAAATATTTGGCTTTCCTTCTTTTTCCTCCAACACATGGGAAACAAGTTCAGTTGGGAAACAAGTTCAGACTCTAACCAGTACGGTCGAGAGGAGAGGAGAAAGATCAAGTGAAGAAAGCAAGAACAAAGTCTTGATGGAGTGAAAAAGAGAGGAGAAACAGAGCGAGAGTGAAAGCGAGATAGAGGGCAAGAGAGAGAGAGAGAGAGAGAGAGAGAGCTCAGAGGGAAGAAAGTGTAAGTGAGTGATTGAGAGAATAAAGGACATATGCCCAGATGGTCAGAAAAAAAGAGACAGAAATGGAGGAGAGGAAGAGAGAAGGATAGCAGATGAAGAGGAATGTGTGGCTGTGGCAGTGACCAGCTCATTCACAATATAATAAGCTGTGTGTGTGTGTGTGTGTGTGTGTGTGTGTGTGTGTGTGTGTGTGTGTGTGTGTGTGTGTGTGTGTGTGTGTGTGTGTGTGTGTGTGTGTGTGTGTGTGTGTGTGATTAATGAGAGCTGTCTCCCTCTGCCAGCAGTTTGTCTGTTCTAGCATGGAGGATGAATGGCCTACTGTCAACCCAGCCTGAACCTCCCCACCCACCCACCTCTCTCTCTCTCTCTCTCTCTCTCTCTCTCTTTCTCTCTCTGACATTCTCTCTCTCAGCTCTCTCTCTCCCCCTCCCTCGATCTTTCTCGGGCCTCTCTCCAGCTCTCTCTCTCTCTCTCTCTCTCTCTCTCAGCTCTCTCTTTCTCCCCCTCCCTCGATCTTTCTCGGGCCTCTCTCCAGCTCTCTCGCTCGCTCCCTCTCCTCTCTCTCTATCTCTCTCGCTTTCCGTCTCTTTCGGTCTCTCTCGTTCTCCTTATATCTCTCTCTTCCCTCTCCTCATCCTGCTCTCTCTCGCACGCTCTAATGTCATCTCCCTCCTGTCCTTGTCTTCTATCTTCTACCATTTCTTCCCTTTCTTCTCTCCTTCTCCCACCATCTCTTTCCTCCCCTTATTTTATCTCTCACATTATATGAATAGTCCCCATGACGTCCTGAACATCCTTCCCTATCAATATCAGGAAGTTGTACGAACTTAACATTTGTGAGAAATATTGATTAATTGTTGAATTAATAATGTGGACTGTGGAAAGGGAAGTCATTTGTTTTCGTCTAAAATAACAAAATCATTCAACAACAAAGTCATAAAAGCATAACTGTACTTGTACAGAGATCCTGAGAGATCAAACACAACAGGCGTAAAAACAAAACAGACTGATTATGTTCATAGTAAACTATATTCTCTGAGACACCTTTAGTATAGAAATCCTAAGCATGGACATGAAAACAAAATAAAGTTATCGCCATACAGATTCATGTTCAGTCGTACAGCCACCCTGGCCCTACATCCCAGCTCCTAGGAGTTTGGCTTCACCTCTAATGTAGTTCACTACATATTGGGCATTTCTGCCTCGACACAGTTTGGGGCATTTCTCATCCTCTAAACAGCACAGGAGCTGATTTTGATTTACTCCTGGTTTCATTTCATTTTTATTACATTTGAAATGGATTCAGTTTGGAAAGTGCAGTCAGGTTTGCATCTTCGTCAGCGGAATTTCCGGGTAGAGAGAGAGAGAGAGAGAGCAAACCACCAGCAAAAAAATAAAAGATGAATGAAGGGAGAGAGATGGAGTGATGAGAGGGAAATGGTTGAGGGATGTGAGGAGAAAGGGGAGAGGAGGAAGAAGGGTGGTGTAAGTGGAGAGAATAGACAGAGGCTCAAGAGAAGTTAAGACTAATGCACCCAAACAGATGATTCACAAAGAGAAATGACTTGGAACAAGTGGAGGAGAAATGAGAAGTGCAGAGGAAATGAGGGAATAAAGGAGAGGAAGGGGGAGGAAAGGGGGATGAGGGGAAAGACAAGTGCTGAGACAGAGGTGGAGACCACCCAAACACAGCAAGAGACAGATGTCCCAATTTGTCAACATTAAATATGAGACAAGCCGTCACGGTTTAGGACACTCTCTCTCTCTCTCTCTAACTCACTCACACACACATACAAACGCTGTTAGTGTACTGAAACTCTCAGAATGCTGTGAGAGCAGGTTTCATGGCCTGTTTTTGATTAACTGTGAGAATGAGAAAAGTTGAACTCGTTATCCCCAGTAAAACAGATATAGCTACTTCCCAGAAACTCATACACCAGAACAGAGCTTACACTCTAAGTATACTTAGAATTACTAAGTAAAAATCGAACTGCTCCAAATTACACCCTCATTACAATTGCATATAAGGCTCAGAGATACATCCAGCATTTGGCTCAGAGATACATCCAGCATCTGGCTCAGAGATACATCCAGCATCCAGCATCTGGCTCAGAGTAGCATCCATCATCCGGCACAGAGTAGCATCCATCATCTGGCTCAGAGATACATCCAGCATCCAGCATCTGGCTCAGAGTAGCATCCATCATCCGGCACAGAGTAGCATCCATCATCTGGCTCAGAGATACATCCAGCATCTGGCTCAGAGTAGCATCCATCATCCGGGTCAGAGTTACATCCAGCATCCAGCATCTGGCTCAGAGTAGCATCCATCATCTGGCTCAGAGTTACATTCAGTATCCAGCATCTGGCTCAGAGTAGCATCCACCATCCAGCATCTGGCTCAGAGTAGCATCCAGCATCCATCATCCGGGTCAGAGATACAGCCAGCATCTGGCTCAGAGTAGCATCCAGCATCCAGCATCTGGCTCAGAGTAGCATCCATCATCCGGGTCAGAGATACATCCAGCATCCAGCATCCAGCATCCGGCACAGAGTAGCATCCAGCATCCAGGTCAGAGATACATCCAGCATCCAGCATCCGGCACAGAGTTACATCCAGCATCCAGGTCAGAGATACATCCAGCATCCAGCATCCGGCACAGAGTAGCATCCAGCATCCAGGTCAGAGATACATCCAGCATCCAGCATCCGGCACAGAGTAGCATCCAGCATCCAGGTCAGAGATACATCCAGCATCCAGCATCTGGCTCAGAGTAGCATCCATCATCCGGCACAGAGTAGCATCCAGCATCCAGGTCAGAGATACATCCAGCATCCAGCATCCGGCACAGAGTTACATCCAGTTTCCTATGAGCTGGATGTAACAAACTTCAAAATATGACTCCCCCAATTTGACATGTATGTTCTTTTTTATGTCATTTCAATTTAATAGTAATATAATAACCCCAGGGAGGAATGTCATAAAATGTATTGTCAAGGCACAAATATACATTAAACACAATGTCATGTTAACCCACCCCCTTTTTGTTAGCCCAGCATGTGTTAGGCTGCCTCTGACCAGAACTGACGAATCTATATCTGCATCTATGTCATACTGCTGACTCTACATTTTTATAAGTGACATTGTTTGAAAAAAATGTATTCCACAAAGTTATTCCAGTCTCAGCTTCTCCCCTGGGTGAAACAGTGGGAGTTCCCACCAGATCTAAGAACCTATATTGTACTGTATTAACAGGCAGAGCTCCCCATGCTCTTGTTTAAACCTGGAGTGAAATAGGTTATCAACACCCATACAGCTACATATATACAGTGCATTCATGTTAAGGTGCATTCGGAAAGTATTTAGACCCCTTGACTTTTTCCACATTTTGTTACGTTACAGCCTTATTCTAAAATGTATTGAATCGTTTTTTCCCCCCCTCATCAATCTACACACAATACCCCATAATGACAAGGCAAAACAATTTTTTTCAGAAATGTTTGCAAATTTATACAAACTTTTTTTTTACGGAAATATCACATTTACCTACACTACCGGTCAAAAGTTTTAGAACACCTACTCATTCAAGGGTTTTTCTTTATTTAAACTATTTTCTACATTGTAGAATAATAGTGAAGACATCCAACTATGAAATAACACATAACAGATTCTTCAAATAGCCACCCTTTGCCTTGATTACAACGTTGTACACTCTTGGCAAGACCCTGATTATCGGGACCTCAATGACATCACGATCAAGAATCGGTATCTGCTACCACTCCTCTCCTCGGCTTTCGAACCTCTCCAGGGGGCTACCATCTTTTCAAAACTGGACCTCCGGAAGGCCTACCACCTTGTTCGGATACGCGAAGGAGAAGAGTGGAAGGTGGCTTTCAAGACAGCCAGTGGACACCATGAGTACCTGCTCATGCCATTTGGACTCACCAACGCTCCCGCTGTCTTCCAGGCCCTGGTCAATGATGTGCTCCAGGACATGTTGAATCGTTTTGTTTTATCTACCTCGATGATATCCTGGTTTTCTCCGGTTCTGCCAAGAACACGTTCTCCATGTTCAACAAGTTCTTCAGCACCTCCTGGAGAATCAGTTGTTTGTAAAATCAGAGAAAAGCGAGTTCCACCTCTCCACTATCTCTTTTCTGGGATACATCATCACTGAAGGGAATGTTCCGATGGATCCGGAAAAGGTGAGAGCGGTGGTGGATTGGCCCCAACCCACGTCAACGGTGCAGTTACAACGGTTTCTGAGGTTAGCTCATTTTTACCACCGTTTCATTCGGGGCTACAGCAACCTGCAGCTCTCCTCTCTGCACGCAGCTCTCCTCTCGGCACTCACCTCTCCCAAGGTACCGTTCACATGGTCCCCAGCAGCAGAAAAGGCATCCTCCATCCCCATCCTCATCCATCCAGATCCGACCCATCAGTTTGTGGTGGAGGTTGACGCTTCCGACGTGAGAGTAGGGACCGTGTTCACCCTACTTTTCATTTGTTCAGGAATAAGCCCTTGTCTCACTGTCCTCTGTCTTCTGTTTCTAGGTCCATCCCTTCCCCCCCGTGTCATCGATGGCCAGCCAGCATACACTGTGAGACGCCTCCTAAGGGTTTGAACATAGGGCAGGGTTTTCCAGTACCTGGTTGACTGGGAAGGTTATGGCCCGGAGGAGAGGTGCTGGGTTCCCGCTAAAGACATCCTGGACCCGGCCCTCATCGCCGATTTTCAACACCGACACCCCAGTCAGCCAGGTGTGCGCCCAGGTAGGACGCCAGGTGGAAGTCACACGCCAGGTGTCACGCCCTGATCTGTTTCACCTGTTTTTGTGATTGTCTCCACCCACCTCCAGGTGTCACCTGTTTTCCTCATTAGTCCCTGGGTACTTATTCCTTCCTTTTCTTTGTTTTTGCTAGTCCTCCCGGTTTTGACCCTTACCTGCCTCTACTCTGAACCTGCCTGCCTGACCATAATGCCTGTCCTGACCTCGAGCCTGCCTGCCACCCTGTACCTCCTGGACTCTGACCTTGTTATTTAACCTCTCTGGGATATGTGGGACGGTAGCGTCCCACCTGGCCAAAAGCCAGAGAAAATGCAGAAGGCCAAATCCAGCCAACATGTCAGATTTCAAAAAGGCTTTTCGGCGAAAGCAAACAACGCTATTATCTGAGGATAGCACCTCCGTAAACAAAAGAGAGAAAACATATTTCAACAATGCAGGCGCGACACAAAACGCAGAAATAAAAATATAAATCATGCCTTACCTTTAACGAGCTTCTTTTGTTGGCACTCCAATTAATCGACTAAGCGACTCCTGTGGCGGGCTGGGCGCAGTGCGCGCTAACCAAGGTTGCCAGGTGCACGGTGTTTCCTCCGACACATTGGTGCGGCTGGCTTCCGGGTTGGATGGTGCTGTGTTAAGAAGCAGTGCGGCTTGGTTGGGTTGTGTATCGGAGGACGCATGACTTTCAACCTTCGTCTCTTGAGCACCGCTCTTGCCCAACCTTACCTGGTTGAATGCTCCCGGATGCCCACTCTAGCCCGGCCGATACGAGAAGCTGGAATGTACCGCACCGGGCTATGCACCCGCACCGGGGACACCGTGCACTCCACAGCATAACACGGTGCCTGCCCGGTCCCTCTAGCTCTCCGGTGAGCACAGGAAGTTGGCGCAGGTCTCCTACCTGGCTTCGCCACACTCCCTGTGTGCCCCCCCCCAATACATTTTTGGGGCTGCCTTTCGGGCTTCCTTGCCAGCCGTGTTCCTTCATATCGCTGGCTCCTCTCTCCGGCTGCCTCCACCTGTTCCCATGGGAGGCGATCCCTTCCAGCCAGGATCTCCTCCCATGTATAGCTTGCCGTTCAAAACGTCCTCCCATGTCCAGGAGTCCTGACATCACTGCCTCTCCTGCTGCTGCTGCCGCCTGTTACCACGCTGCTTGGTCCTTGGTTGGTGGGTGTTTCTGTAACGGCTGATTTCTTCCTCTTCCTCTGAAGAGGTGTAGCATCGGACCAAGATGCGGCGTGGTAAGTGTTCATGACGATTTTAATAAGAAAAGCACTGAACACTATGAAATACAAAAACAATAAACGAATATGTGAAATAACAAAACCGAAACAGTACCGTGTGGTGAAAAACACAGACACGGAAACAAAACACCCACAAACCAACAGTGAAACCCAGGCTACCTAAGTATGATTCTCAATCAGAGACAACTAACGACACCTGCCTCTGATTGAGAACCATACTAGGCCGAACTCATAAATAGAAAAACATAGAAACACAAAATATAGACTGCCCACCCCAACTCACACCCTGACCATACTAAATAAAGACAAAACAAAGGAATGTGACACTTACCCAAAAATACTCACAGTTGTAATCGCTGTCAAAGGTGCTTCTACAATGTATTGACTCAGGGTGTGAGTACCTATGTACATGAAATATTTCTGTATTTTATTTTCAATAAATTAGAAAACATTTCTAAAAACATGTTTTCACTTTGTCATTATGGGGTGAGAAATTAGGCGGGTGAGAAATGTGTTTTTGTAATCCATTTTGAATTCAGCCTATAACACAACCTAATGTGGAATAAGTCAAGGTGTATGAATACTTTCTGAAGGCACTGTATCTGGAGTGAATAGTGGAATAATAGTGTTTCACAGCAATACTTATCCGCCAGTGTTGTGATTGGTTGTGATATTTGCCAATTGATTTCTCCCGTCGGAGCGGAATCTGTTGTCAAACTGGGAAAGCTTTTTTGACTTTGTGGCTGTGTTATCTAGTGGAAATGTCTCCTTTCCTGGTTGCAACAATTCTACACTGTTCGCTCAATTTCAGTTTCTGTGAGAAAACAAGCACTGAATAGTGTAAGGAATCGTTGTGCGATCAAAATCTCTGTGAAATATATTTTCAATAACAAAATATATCGTTTTTACAGCTGTTTGAAGCTGGTTGACCAAAACCAAAAGTCATTTTCATTTTGGTCTCCCACCTTGTAAATCTTCAGCAGTAAAACCTTGTACACCTACTGTTGAAGTCGGAGGTTTACATACACCTTGGCCAAATACATTTAAACTCAGTTTTTCACAATTACTGACATTTAATCCTCGTAAAAATTCCCTGTCTTAGGTCACCACTTTATTTTAAGAGTGTGAAATGTCAGAATAATAGTAGAGAGAATGATTTATTTCAGCTTTTATTTATTTCATCACATTCCCAGTGGGTCAGAAGTTTACATACACTCAATTAGTATTTGGTCGCATTGCCTTTAAATTGTTTAACTTGGGTCAAACGTTTCGGTTAGCCTTCCCACAATAAGTTGGGTGAATTGTGGCCCATTCCTCCTAACAGAGCTGGTGTAACTGAGTCAGGTTTGTAGGCCTCCTTGCACGCACACACGTTTTCAGTTCTGCCTACACATTTTCTATAGGATTGAGGTCAGGGCTTTGTGATGGCCACTCCAATACCTTGACTTTGTTGTCCTTAAGCCATTTTGCCACAACTTTGGAAGTATGCTTGGGGTCAGTGTCCATTTGGAAGACCCATTTGCGACCAAGCTTTAACTTCCTGACTGATGTCTTGAGATGTTGCTTCAATATATCCACATAGTTTTCCTGCCTCATGATGCCAACTATTTTGTGAAGTGCACCAGTCCCTCGTGCAGCAAAGCACCCCCACAACATGATGCTGCCACCTCCGTGTTTCATGGTTGGGATGGTGTTCTTCGGCTTGCAAGCTTCCATCTTTTTACTCCAAACATAACGATGGTCATTATGGCCAAACAGTTCTCTTTTTGTCTCATCAGTCTAGAGGACATTTCTCCAAAAAAGTACAATATTTGTCCCCATGTGCAGTTGCAAACCATAGTCTGGCTTTTCATGGCGGTTTTGGAGCAGTGGCTTCTTCCTTGCTGAGCAGCCTTTCAGGTTATGTCGATATAGGACTCATTTTACTGTGGATATAGATACGTTTGTACCTGTTTCCTCCAGCATCTTCACAAGGTCCTTTGCTGTTATTCTGGGATTGATTTGCACATTTCGCACCAAAGTACATTCATCTCTAGCAGACAGAATGCGTCTCCTTCCTGAGCGGTATGATGGCTGCGTGGTCCCATGGTGATTATACTTGTGTACTATTGTTTGTACAGATGAACTACTCACCTTTGACCCTAGTTTAGAAAACTCTAGGCGGCATTCTGCCGCTTGTGAGACTTCCATTTGAGCGTCTGGGTTCTTAAACAAAACTCCCCCGTGAAGAAGACTCCGTCGCCATCGACTCTTATACAGTATGTAATGTAATGGAACTGAGAATCATGATCAAAGGCGACCTTGAGCCATCATCCTCTACTCTCTTCATTGCCTCAGCATAAGACACCTTCTGTTCTACTCTGACCCTGCCAACCTCCTCTTCTCTCGCACTGGGCACTTCTGATCCCCAGCAACATGGGCACCCCCACAATTGACGCAATTTTCCCACCGATACTACACATTCCTTTGTCTCATGCCATCCTGCACACTTCTCACATCTCAGAATCTCCCTCCTACAACATGACCATAAGCTTGGCATCTGAAATACCTTAGTGGATTCAGCACAAAAGCTGTCACGGGATAACTGACATATCCTAAAATGACTATCAGGCAAAGACTCCTCTTCAGACCTCAAAAGGACGTTGTCTTCTGAGTTTCACCACGCTCGCCACCGGGTCTGCATCGCCACCAAACGCCGGGTGTCACAGACACAGGGAATCTTCATTAGTTGCTCCACCTCGACACTTAACGGCACCCTCCTTTCAAAGGCGACCTGCTCCCTAGAGAAAAACAAATCACAGGTCTTGTCCCTTAGGCACGTGACGCAGTGATTCCGCTCCCTCTGGACGGAAGAAACGCAGAGAATCATCACACGTCCACTTCGAGCTACCAGCTTTAACAGTATCCAACCGTTTTCCTACCCAGCCTGTGACTACATGAGGATCAACCAAAAGGCAAGGAACCACCTTCTCCAAAAATATCACTCCCACTGGGCCTAAATCATCCATTGCATGACCATCGGAGTGAGGCGCAGACTGAGGTCTTCGCCACACCTGCCACCACAGGTAATTCATCCTCACTCTCGTCTGGCAACATTTCTGAGCCATCAAAGAGAGCACAATATCATTTGTACTTGACGCCATTCTTCCTCAACACACATCTCCCCACTGCACTCAGCCCTTCTCCTTCTCCCTCGCTGTCCATAACCACATCTATCTGTTCACCGTGCTCATGCCAAGACTTCATCAGCTGTACTGCTTGCAAAACACGCACTGATGGCCTTTCTCCAATACCCAACGTCTGTTCCTTAGCCCAATTTATTATATCTGGCCTCACCATGCTCCCAAAATGTGCCACAGTCGTCACTAGGTCTCCTCCTCATCATCCTTTTTAGCAAACAATCCTGTAAGTGCTGTGGATTTTATATGGTGGTTAGCAACCAACTTTAAGGTGCATTACCGCCAACAACTAGCCTGGAGTGTGGACCAGAGACAAGGAAGGTCTAAATCCTACCCATTATTCTTGTCTCCCTAAGGAAACTTAATACAAAATTAATTATTACATCCCTTGAAGATTTTCTCAGTTGTTCATTTAAGCTCTTCAACACCATTACTCCTTATATCTAATAACAATCTCTCCCTTTCCCTCCCATACTGCTGGCACTGAAATAGAACGTGTTCCACTCTCTCCAGCTCCTCCTGACAGTGGTCACACCTCCCAGTCGGATGTTTTCCTATCAATTTCAGTGAACAGTTGAGCCTTGTTTGTCCCAGTCTCAGTCTTGTTTTATTTATTTATTTTTTATTTTACCTTTATTTAACCAGGTAGGCAAGTTGAGAACAAGTTCTCATTTACAATTGCGACCTGGCCAAGATAAAGCAAAGCAGTTCGACAGATAAAACGACACAGAGTTACACATGGAGTAAAAACAAACATACAGTCAATAATGCAGTATAAACAAGTCTATATACAATGTGAGCAAATGAGGTGAGAAGGGAGGTAAAGGCAAAAAAAGGCCATGATGGCAAAGTAAATACAATATAGCAAGTAAAATACTGGAATGGTAGTTTTGCAATGGAAGAATGTGCAAAGTAGAAATAAAAAAATAATGGGGTGCAAAGGAGCAAAATAAATAAATAAATAAAAATTAAATACAGTTGGGAAAGAGGTAGTTGTTTGGGCTAAATTTTAGGTGGGCTATGTACAGGTGCAGTAATCTGTGAGCTGCTCTGACAGTTGGTGCTTAAAGCTAGTGAGGGAGATAAGTGTTTCCAGTTTCAGAGATTTTTGTAGTTCGTTCCAGTCATTGGCAGCAGAGAACTGGAAGGAGAGGCGGCCAAAGAAAGAATTGGTCTTGGGGGTGACTAGAGAGATATACCTGCTGGAGCGTGTGCTACAGGTGGGAGATGCTATGGTGACCAGCGAGCTGAGATAAGGGGGGACTTTACCTAGCAGGGTCTTGTAGATGACATGGAGCCAGTGGGTTTGGCGACGAGTATGAAGCGAGGGCCAGCCAACGAGAGCGTACAGGTCGCAATGGTGGGTAGTATATGGGGCTTTGGTGATAAAACGGATTGCACTGTGATAGACTGCATCCAATTTGTTGAGTAGGGTATTGGAGGCTATTTTGTAAATGACATCGCCAAAGTCGAGGATTGGTAGGATGGTCAGTTTTACAAGGGTATGTTTGGCAGCATGAGTGAAGGATGCTTTGTTGCGAAATAGGAAGCCAATTCTAGATTTAACTTTGGATTGGAGATGTTTGATATGGGTCTGGAAGGAGAGTTTACAGTCTAACCAGACACCTAAGTATTTGTAGTTGTCCACGTATTCTAAGTCAGAGCCGTCCAGAGTAGTGATGTTGGACAGGCGGGTAGGTGCAGGTAGCGATCGGTTGAAGAGCATGCATTTAGTTTTACTTGTATTTAAGAGCAATTGGAGGCCACGGAAGGAGAGTTGTATGGCATTGAAGCTTGCCTGGAGGGTTGTTAACACAGTGTCCAAAGAAGGGCCGGAAGTATACAGAATGGTGTCGTCTGCGTAGAGGTGGATCAGGGACTCACCAGCAGCAAGAGCGACCTCATTGATGTATACAGAGAAGAGAGTCGGTCCAAGAATTGAACCCTGTGGCACCCCCATAGAGACTGCCAGAGGTCCGGACAGCAGACCCTCCGACTTGACACACTGAACTCTATCAGAGAAGTAGTTGGTGAACCAGGCGAGGCAATCATTTGAGAAACCAAGGCTGTCGAGTCTGCCGATGAGGATATGGTGATTGACAGAGTCGAAAGCCTTGGCCAGATCAATGAATACGGCTGCACAGTAATGTTTCTTATCGATGGCGGTTAAGATATCGTTTAGGACCTTGAGCGTGGCTGAGGTGCACCCATGACCAGCTCTGAAACCAGATTGCATAGCAGAGAAGGTATGGTGAGATTCGAAATGGTCGGTAATCTGTTTGTTGACTTGGCTTTCGAAGACCTTAGAAAGGCACGGTAGGATAGATATAGGTCTGTAGCAGTTTGGGTCAAGAGTGTCCCCCCCTTTGAAGAGGGGGATGACCGCAGCTGCTTTCCAATCTTTGGGAATCTCAGACGACACGAAAGAGAGGTTGAACAGGCTAGTAATAGGGGTGGCAACAATTTCGGCAGATAATTTTAGAAAGAAAGGGTCCAGATTGTCTAGCCCGGCTGATTTGTAGGGGTCCAGATTTTGCAGCTCTTTCAGAACATCAGCTGAATGGATTTGGGAGAAGGAGAAATGGGGAAGGCTTGGGCGAGTTGCTGTTGGGGGTGCAGTGCTGTTGTCCGGGGTAGGAGTAGCCAGGTGGAAAGCATGGCCAGCCGTAGAAAAATGCTTATTGAAATTCTCAATTATGGTGGATTTATCAGTGGTGACAGTGTTTCCTATCTTCAGTGCAGTGGGCAGCTGGGAGGAGGTGTTCTTATTCTCCATGGACTTTACAGTGTCCCAGAACTTTTTTGAGTTAGTGTTGCAGGAAGCAAATTTCTGCTTGAAAAAGCTAGCCTTGGCTTTTCTAACTGCCTGTGTATAATGATTTCTAGCTTCCCTGAACAGCTGCATATCACGGGGGCTGTTCGATGCTAATGCAGAACGCCATAGGATGTTTTTGTGTTGGTTAAGGGCAGTCAGGTCTGGGGAGAACCAAGGGCTATATCTGTTCCTGGTTCTAAATTTCTTGAATGGGGCATGTTTATTTAAGATGGTTAGGAAGGCATTTTTAAAAAATATCCAGGCATCCTCTACTGACGGGATGAGATCAATATCCTTCCAGGATACCCCGGCCAGGTCGATTAGAAAGGCCTGCTCGCAGAAGTGTTTCAGGGAGCGTTTTACAGTGATGAGTGGAGGTCGTTTGACCGCTGACCCATTACGGATGCAGGCAATGAGGCAGTGATCGCTGAGATCTTGGTTGAAGACAGCAGAGGTGTATTTAGAGGGGAAGTTGGTTAGGATGATATCTATGAGGGTGCCCGTGTTTAAGGTTTTGGGGAGGTACCTGGTAGGTTCATTGATTATTTGTGTGAGATTGAGGGCATCAAGTTTAGATTGTAGGATGGCTGGGGTGTTAAGCATGTTCCAGTTTAGGTCGCCTAGCAGCACGAACTCTGAAGATAGATGGGGGGCAATCAGTTCACATATGGTGTCCAGAGCACAGCTGGGGGCAGAGGGTGGTCTATAGCAGGCGGCAACGGTGAGAGACTTGTTTTTAGAGAGGTGGATTTTTAAAAGTAGAAGTTCAAATTGTTTGGGTACAGACCTGGATAGTAGGACAGAACTCTGCAGGCTATCTTTGCAGTAGATTGCAACACCGCCCCCTTTGGCAGTTCTATCTTGTCTGAAAATGTTGTAGTTTGGAATTAAAACTTCAGAATTTTTGGTGGTCTTCCTAAGCCAGGATTCAGACACAGCTAGAACATCCGGGTTGGCAGAGTGTGCTAAAGCAGTGAATAGAACAAACTTAGGGAGGAGGCTTCTAATGTTAACATGCATGAAACCAAGGCTATTACGGTTACAGAAGTCGTCAAAAGAGAGCGCCTGGGGAATAGGAGTGGAGCTAGGCACTGCAGGGCCTGGATTCACCTCTACATCGCCAGAGGAACATAGGAGGAGTAGAATAAGGGTACGGCTAAAAGCTATGAGAATTGGTCGTCTAGAACGTCTGGAACATAGAGTAAAAGGAGGTTTCTGGGGGCGATAAAATAGCATCAAGGTATAATGTACAGACAAATGTATGGCAGGATGTGAATACAGTGGAGGTAAACCTAGGTATTGAGTGATGAAGAGATTGTGATTGTGATTACAGTTTACACCCTTCTCCTCCTCATTCCCCTATACGTCCACATGAGCTGGTACCCAGAGGAACATCACAAATACTCACCCTATACAAGCACAGCAAAATCTCATGCAATACATCTTGTCTGATGTATTGATGAATTTAAGCTCATCAGTGCTGCACTGGAGTCAGAGGCGACCCTGTCTGGCCTCACCTCCTCCACACTCTGCAGCCAAAGGCATGGTCAGCAACTCCATTGTGTAAACAGATAAGGAATCTGTTGCTCTTTTTGTCACTGCCACCTCAGGAACACTAAAGGTGCTCCTTCCCTCCCTGTTTTAGGGTCCTTAGATTCTTAAATCTTCACTTGCAATATTTACTGAATCTTACCCTCTCAAACAACCCTAGATATATCTGTATCGGCATCATGAGTTGATCACCCACGACTGTGTGGCCACACACGCCTCCAACTCAATCATCCGGTTTAGTTGTAGACCTGATTACCAACAATGATGAGACAGCCTACAGGGAGGAGGTGAGGGCCCAGGGAGTGGTACTAGGGAAATAACCTCTCCCTCAACGTCAATTAAATGAAGGAGCTGATCATGGACTTCCGGAAAAAGCAGAGGGGACCCAGCTTCTATCTCGTCAGACTGTTAAGTAGCCATCACTGGCCGGCTACCACCTGGTTACTCAATCCTGCACCTTAGAGTCTGCTGCCCTGCGTACAGAGACATGGAATCACTAGTCACTTGAATAATGTTTACATACTGCTTTACTCATTTCATATGCATATACTGTATTCTATTCTACTGTATTTAGTCAATACCACTCCGACATTGCTCATCCTAATATTTATATATTTCTTAATTCCATTATTTTACTTTTAGATTTGTGTGTATTGTTGTGAATCGTTAGATATCACTGAACTATTGGAGCTAGGAACACCAATATTTCGCTACACCCGCAATAACATCTGCTAAATATATGTATGGGACCAATAAGGTTTGATTTGATTTGACTTTCAACGTGGCACTGTCATAGGATGCCACCTTCCAATCAAGTCAATTTACAACATTTCTGCTCTGCCACTGGAAGTGACGTCACAACAAGAACTGTTCATCGGGATCTTCATGAATTGGGTTTCCATGGCCGAGCAGCCTCACACAAGCCTAAGATCACCATGCACAATGCCAAGCGTCGGCTGGAGTGGTGTAAAGCTTTCTGCCATTGGACCCTGGAGCAGTGGAAATACGTTCTCTGGAGTGATTAACCATGCTTCACCATCTGGCAGTCTGACAGACAAATCTGCGTTTGGCAGATGCCAGGAGAACGCTACCTGCCCCAATACATAGTTCCAACTGTAAAGTTTGTTGTAGGAGGACTAATGGTCTGGTGCTGTTTTGCATGGTTCAGGCTAGGCCCCTTAGTACCAGTGGAAATCCTAACGTTACCTCATACAATGACATTCAAGACGATTCTGTTCTTCCAACTTTGTAGAAACAGTTTGGGGAAGGCCCTCTCCGGTTTCAGCATGACAATGCCCCCGTGCACAAAGCGAGGTCCATACAAAAATGTAAAAAACTTAGAGCAACCCAAAAAAACATTCCCAAACTACAAACTTTTAAATGGATTGTTATAATATTGTAATGCTGTTCTAAACGTTTTCTCCAAATCAGCTCTAACGTCAGAAACAATCCCACAATGCATCTCAAACAGCCAGCAGCACCAGCAGAGACTGAGCATTATATGGGTTCCTGAGTGGCACAGTGGTCTAAGGCACTACATCTCAGTGTAAGAGGCGTCACTATAGTCCCTGGTTCCAAACCAGGCTGAATCACATCTGGCTGTGATTGGGAGTCCTGTTCGGCGGCTCACAATTGGCCCAGCTTCGTCCGGGGTAGGCAGTCGTTGTAAGTAATAATTTAGCCACCCTTTAACCGTCTGCCAGCGGTTGGTAGCTAACTGCTGACGCTGTCATAGACAGTACAAGTCTATGGGAAAGAGTCGTTTTCAAGGTGTTTGTGGGGGCTCTGGGGTTGCGATAATTCAGTCTTTCTGTGGCTCTGAGGGAGTTTTAAACTGAAATGTGACACTTCGACCATGGATCCAATCATGGACCGGGTGGCAGGTAGCCTAGTGGTTAGAGCATTGGACCAGTAACCATATGGTTTCTGGATTGAATCCCTGAGCTGACATGATAAAAATCTGTCATTCTGCCCCTGAGCAAGGCAGTTAACCCACTGTTCCCTGGGCACCGTGGATGTCAATTAAGGCAGCCTTCTGCAACTCTCTGATGCGGAAGTCACATTTCAGTTGAATACATTCAGTTAGACAACTGACCAACAACACCAAACACATTGGTTCACTGTTCCACGGGAGCGGACAGTACACAGCATACCATAATGTTCTGAATAATGGCCAAGTCTACCTCGCTCCTTATTCTACTGAAGGAATCTGGCGTAACAAACACAAGTCCAACATTTATCGGAAACTGTTAAACTACATGTTCGCTACCCTCCTGCTCTCCGGGGATGTACAACTTAATCCTGGGCCCAATATCACCGAGCCAGTGATACGCACCGGAGTGGAGAGCGGTGGATGGCCTCGTCCACTGGTCGTCGCCGCAGTGGAGGTGGGTGAGTGCTATGGTCCTATGGTTTCTCTCGACTCACCCGGTTCCAGGATAGATTTTGACTCTTCAAACATACCAGAGTCGCTATATGCGATCCCTGACTCTGCTTCTGGTACGCAAGCTATTTTAATTAGTTCCCCGCATCCAGTGCAGGCGGGAGGGATTGTTAATTGCGCTACCGAACTGCCCCTAATCAAAACGAAACAAAACGGCCTAAACCCAGCCGTCAGAAAACACAGAAAATGTAACTTTTTTCAATGTGTCAATCACTCTCGAGTCATCTGGGACCCACGAGCTAAGCCCAAGGGACTACTAGGGGGGCACTTGAACATTCGTAGTGTCATTCCAAAAAGTGATCAAATTAAACATCTACTCACAGACTCCAACCTTGACTTTCTCTGCCTCTCAGAGACATGGCTTCATAAACACTCTCCATGTGCTGCTTTGGTTGTGCCTGGCTACAATGTTTTCAGGAGAGACAGGATTGAGGGAAGAGGAGGGGGTGTGATGATTTACATTAAAGAACAAATCCGATGTAAACAAATTGAGTGGTCATGTGATAATGAACTAGAATGTATCGGCCTGAACGTTACACTGTCTCCCCAAATGTCTTTTACCCTCATTGGAATGTATAGGCCACCTTCCACCAAAAGTGTGTTTTTTGATCAGTTTAATACCATGCTTAGGGAACGTGATTTTGGGAAAGAGGTCATCTTAATGGGAGATTTTAACATTAATTATGAAGACAAGTGTTGTAGGAAAACCCTCAAACGGATCACTAATACCTTTGACCTTACACAGCTAGTTAAAGGGCCAACCAGGGTGACTTGTTGCTCTAAAACACAGATTGATTTGGTGTTCAGTAATAAACCAGAGAGAGTGACTAAATCATTCAATATGGTTACTGGGCTGTCTGATCATAATCTGACACTTATAGCCAGAAAGCTGTCTAAGAGCAGGTTTAACCTCTCTACTGTTAGAAAGCCGGATCAACTCAGAATACCTAAGAGTGAATTAAATAATTTTGAAAAAGCAATTAAGGGAATAAACTGGAATGATCTCTTGTCCTATACAGACGTGGAAGCTGATAGTCAGGTTTTTCTATCCACAATCCAGACTACAATAAATGGCTTCCTAAAGAAAATCAAATCCAAACCTGGCCAAAAGAGCACTCTTCCTTGGCTAAATGGAGAAATCTGGAAATTGATGAAAGAACGAGATTATGCTCTAAAAATAGCCCTAAAATCTAAATTAGAGCATGACAGACGTAGGTTTACCATGTTGAGAAATAAGGTGATGAAAGAAATCAGACAGGCCAAGGCAAACTTTTTTATTAACATAATTGGTGAAGCAAAGGGAAATTCTAAATTGATATGGGAGAATCTAAAAAAGTTAACAGGGAAAGACCATAGTAACACTGCAAAAAGACTAGAAATCATGGTGAATAACAATCTAACACAGGATGCAGTCGAAATAGCAATAGCCTTCAATTCCTACTTTATTGACTCTGTCAGGGTACTGACACAGAACCCCTCCACTTGTTTCTTGGGCTCAGTGCTAGTGAATGACACTCAACCTGTCTTCATCATAAGGGAGGTTTCTGAGTCAAAGGTGAACAAGGTGATTAGCTCACTAAAGAACTCTAAAGCCAAAGATGTGTTTGGGATGGACTCTACCTTTCTTAAAAACTACAAAGAGTCACTCATTGGCCCCATTACTAAGGTCACCAACACATCTATTGGTCTCTGTGTGTTTCCAAGGGTATGGAAGTCGGCCATAATAACGGCCATCTTTAAATCAGGAGACCCTGCTAACGTGAGTAACTACAGGCCCATTAGTATATTACCTGTGGTGTCAAAGGTTGTTGAAAAGTGTGTAGCAGAACAACTGATTGCCCACCTCAACAACAGCCCCTTCACATTACACTCCATGCAGTTTGGCTTCAGAGCGAAACACTCCACAGAAACGGCCAACTGCTTTCTTCTGGAAAATGTGAAGTCCAAGATGGACAAAGGGGGTGCTGTTGGGGCTGTGTTTCTGGACCTAAGGAAGGCTTTTGATACTGTTAACCATGAGATTCTCATCCCAAAATTGTCCAAGTTCAACTTTTCCCCTGATGCCTTGAGATGGATGAAATCATACCTTGAAGGCAGAACTCAGTGTGTCAGAGTGAGCAATGAGCTGTCGCCCACTCGTAGCTATGATGTGGGCGTGCCCCAAGGGTCAATACTGGGGCCCCTCCTGTTCAGCCTGTACATTAATGATCTGCCTTCTGTCTGTACTGGGTCTGAAGTTCAAATGTATGCAGATGATACAGTGATATATGTGCATGCAAAGAGCAAACAACAAGCTGCACAAGAACTCACTACTCTAATGGTCCAGGTTACAAAGTGGCTCAGTGACTCGTGTTTGCATCTCAATGTGAAAAAAACGGTTTGCATGTTCTTCACAAAGAGGGCAACAGATGCTACTGAGCCAGATGTCTATGTGTCAGGGGAGAAGCTCCAGGTGGTATCCGATTTTAAGTACCTTGGCATCATACTTGATTCCAACCTCTCTTTTAAAAAGCATGTGAAAAAGGTAATTCAAATAACCAAATTCAACCTAGCTAATTTCCGAGTTATACGAAATTGTTTGACTACAGAGGTAGCAAAACTGTACTTCAAATCTATGATACTCCCCCACTTAACATACTGCTTGACTAGTTGGGCCCAAGCTTGCTGTACAACATTAAAACCTATTCAGTCTGTCTACAAACAGGCTCTCAAAGTGCTTGATAGGAAGCCCAATAGCCATCATCATTGTCACATCCTTAGAAAGCATGAGCTCTTGAGTTGGGAAAATCTTGTGCAATACACCGACGCATGTCTTGTATTCAAGATCCTCAATGGCCTGGCTCCCCCTCCACTCAATATTTTTGTTAAACAGAAAACCCAGACATATGGCAGCAGATCCACAAGGTCTGCCATGAGAGGTGACTGTATAGTTCCCCTAAGGAAAAGCACCTTTAGTAAATCTGCATTCTCTGTGAGAGCTTCCCATGTCTGGAATACACTGCCATCAGACACACATAACTGCACCACATATCACACTTTCACAAAATGCTTGAAGACATGGCTAAAGGTCAATCAGATTTGTGAACATGGTCCCTAGCTGTGTGTTGCCACTCCATGTTGTCTGTTGTCTGTAGCTTGTGAGATGTGGAAACACTTTGTTGCTTTTATGAATTTTGTCTTGCTGCTTTTTGTTTTATGCTGCTCTGTCTGTATGCTACGTCTTGCTTGTCCTATGTTGCTCTGTCTGTATGCTATGTCTTGCTTGTTCTATGTTGCTATTGTCTATATTGTAATTGCTTTTAATAACCTGCCCAGGGACTGCGGTTGAAAATTAGCCTGTTGGCTAAAACCGGCACTTTTACTGAAATGTTGATTAATGTGCACTGTCCCTGTAAAAATTAAAAATAAATAAACTCAAATAAATAAACTCAAATACTTTTTTGGAAGGGGCGTATTGTGGATTTTGCTCCATGAGAAAGTACATTTTCTATCTTAGGAGCAATTTAGTTACAGTTGCTCATTGTTAAAGAGGCAGCAGATAACGTTGCTGTAGCTAGCTATCTTCTTCCTCCATTTTTGAATACATTTGTGGCTATTTCTTTTCTAGCTGATTTTGTTTGTGTACTGCCATATGTTGATAACATAGCTGAGTTTGCCACTGGTATGGGCTAGTAAATATCCCAAACCTAGCCAGTTAGACAGTGATAGCCGCAAGCTAAAACCAGAAAGAGTGGGAGGAGAGAATTAACTTTTGGTTTCATCTTTTGCTAAAGTCAAATATGTTTTGATACATGTTTCATTCAATTCGATTCGATTGTAATTCTGTCAATAAATTGTGAATATTGTAGAAAAAATTCTAACAGCCATGAAGTGCCACCAGCTTACCATGTACAGTTGGCTGCAAGCAATATGTTCATCCATCATGTGATTCATAGAAAATTGCAATCTTGCTTTCGGGGCTTTCTGGCAGTCTTTGTGGTTTAAGTTAAAACCCATGTATAACAACAACAACAAAAAACATGTATATTAGTTCATATGCGTACAGCACCAACTACATACATATCTGATAAGGTCCATTATCTGCGACCTGGACTTGAACCTTTTTTAAACTGATTGTCGTATTGGTTGATTCAATTGGACTTTATTAATGTAACGAGTAATGAGAAAACTTGAGAAAATAGCACATTTACAGAGTGCAATGGCTAAATGAATGGCTAAATGATTTTCGGACACGAAAGGTCCTCCTCCTCACCACTCAAAATCATTTGAATTCAGATGCTAATCTGGCTGACGACACTAGCAAGCTGAGTCAGCTAGCTAACCACACCCTTTATGATAGTTATCTGGCATGCTAGCTAGCCTGACTGCTACACCCAAAATATTTGTGTTTGCAACCATAACAGACACGTTTAATCTTAACAAATGTCTTAAACAATGTCCAAAATAACATATAAGCCTGTTAGAAAAAAGCAGTTATTATAAAATGTACAGGCAAAATAATAATCACTACAAAATACCTCCAGATCTGGTTACACTTCCGCATTCCAGTTGACTATCCCTGACAGAGACGCCCTGGCATCCTGTTCAACATCCGGCATCCATGTCTGGCACAGTCCAGCTCGTTTGACTTCAAGGGCTCCAAGACGAACTGTATAGCACACCTGGACAGCCCCACCAGGGGGAGCCCTCGAGTGGATGTTGAACTGGATTCGGAAGTTGAACGAGCAAGACGTCCCCGTCCACCTCAGAGTTATAGCTGCCTCTCATCTGATGAGTGGAACTGTGTTTTCTATTGCAGCTCGCTTGCAGTGTTTAGCTATCTATTTGAAAATAACTTGTGTGCGAAACATTGTTGTGAGCAGAACGACGTGAAAAATATGTTTCGAGTGGGAGCGGCTAAGCCTAACGGTTGTGTTTTTGTACTCTTGTGATTGGGACCTACTGGCTTAGTATGTCAGTATGTTAGTGGGCTGCTTATTCTTTAACAGCATACTGTGTGTGAATTTCCATCAGACCTATGTGCTTTACATAAAGTGCGCTCTCCTACAATGGAGTGCACTGGTATTACGGTCACTGTTCATTCGGCATCCCAAACTTGTCACACTCACACCCTTTGGCGTGTCCCTGTCGCCGCATTTGGTGATAGTGTGATAGTGATGGTGTCAGGCTACCATAGGTTGTGTATGCAGTGTGGTTCTTGTTACTGGTAGCATTATCCGTGAGGGTGCTGTCTCTGTGTGAGTGGCAGCCCGTAGCGTGGCTCAGCCTCAGGCCTGTTTGATTCAGTTGGGTGCATTAAGTGATGCTATTTTTTTGTAATTTTTCTTGATTTTTGAGTTTGGTACGACGTGTTGGAAGCTTTTTTTCACCCCCACTCAAAACCAAAAATTCATGCACCTTACCCTCAGGTTCCATTTACTATTTATTCAAACATAAAGGCTATAGTAGTGGTGGTCAGTGCCATTTACGATGAGGGAGGACGCTTTTTTAAAATGAGCATGGCCTTATTTCTATTACAGCATATTGGATGACTTCCATTCATATTCCATTCACCCAGTTCATTGTAACATCGATAGGTTTAGGCTACTATGTGATACTCAAATTGTCCCTATACCCATCATGGGGTGCTACAACCTAGCCTATGAATGAAAGATTACAACATAGGTGCACACAGATAGAGAGAAGAATTTGAGGTGAAAGAGAGTGACACATTCAATACCGTGAGAGTGTAATCATTAGCCCAACAGCTGCACACAAGAGTTTCTATTGGACAAATTCAAGTATGTTTATCCCTGTTTCGTTCCATTTGCTTCCGTTTAAGAAACTTTTTTCAACAGAATCGGCGGAATGAATACACCTCTGATCACACATGAACACAGCTCACTTTCATAGCAGCCACGTTGTATTCCTTCTGGCATCTATGCGCTCTCCCCCTCTCACCTTTTCCCTTTTTTTGTGGACTTCAATGCACAACACATCAGCTGTATGTGATCAGGTGGAGAAAAAAAATCCAAACCAAACCATATCATACCATAGCTACACACAGCCTAAATTGTTGTCACCATATTAGCTAAAGTAACGTCATAGTCAACATAGCTAATAGTACTAATGTGTTAGTAAACCCGCTACAATCATGCAGTAACGTTACAGTGTATAGTCACTAAGCAGTTTAGCAGGTGCAATAAATTTATAAAACCAAAAGCTTACCTTGACTTGGAAGAGTTCAAGTGCTGTGTTGGATAGTCATAGCCAGATAGGTAACATAGCATCCCTCTGTTTGAGCAGGGAGTTTTGAGTAGACTAAACTAGCTAGCTGCATTTGCTAATTAAATAAGTGAAACAAAAATATATATATAAAATCTCTCTTTCTCTCTCTCTCTCTTGCTTTTCCTTCATTTTAATGTTAATCTATTGTATTTCTATCTCTTTCGGGTCAACTACAGAACTCACCACATGTTATGAACTGCACTGCTAGCTAGCTGTAACTTATGCTTTCAGTACTAGATTACTTCTCTGATCCTTTGATTGGGTGGACAACATGTCAGTTCATGCTGCAAGAGCTCTGATAGGTTGGAGGATGTCCTCCAGAAGTTGTCATAATTACTGTGTAAGTCTATGGAAGGGGGTGAGAAACAGTCTCCTAGGTTTTGTATTGAAGTCAGTGAGGAGGACGGAAGTTAGCTGTCCTCTGGCTACACATTGGTGCTACCCTACAGACTGCTGCTGAAGCTACTGTATGCCTTCATTGCAGAACAGTGTGTTTTAATAAATTATTCGGTGACGTGAATATTTCTTGTGATGTTTTATCTAAGAAGGATAACTTTTTAAATGTTTAACAATTTACATGTTTTACTACATTCTCTGAGGAGGATGGTCTTCCCCTTCCTCTGAGGAGCCTCCACTGGCACACAGTACCAAGTCATACCTGTAGATCACTATTAAACAGCATGTATAGAGCGAGCAGAATATTGAATCTAAATCAATAGAGCATAGCAGAGTACGGTAGAGCAGAGTACAGTAGAGCAGAGCATAGCAGGGGTAGAGTCGAGCAGAGCGGAGCAGAGCAGAGCAGAATAGATCAGAGCAGTGTGTATTGACATAGGTCTGATTTATAGTAGGTTAGTTCTGATTGCAGGGTCATTAATCAGGCCTAGATTACCCTATCAATAAACCTGCCAGATCCGCTTTGTTTGGAAAGTGCTTGTGTGCAGAGGGAGAGGGAGGGGAGGGGGCAGGGGGGGTTGACACACACACATACACACACACACAGCCCTCCATCCCACTGAGTTTGTTTAATTAAACAGAGCTATTCACTCAGTATTCAGTGCCTTCAGAAAGTATTCACACCCCTTGACCTTTTCCACATTAGGTTGTGTTACAAAGTGAGATTCAAATATATATATTTTTTACATTTTTGGTCAGTGATCTGCAATATGAAAAGTAAAACGCTAACATATCTTCATTAGATAAGTATTCACCCCTACCTGTTAAAAACACCTTTGGCAGTGATTACAGCCGTTGCATACCTGGATTGCACAATATTTTCCCATTATTCTTTAAAAAATTCTTCAAGCTCTTTTAAGTTGGTTGTTGATCATTGCTAGACAGACATTTTCAAGTCTTGCCATAGCTTTTCAAGCCAATTTAAGTCACAACTGTAACTAGACCACTCAGGAACATTCATTTTTGACTGTAACTATTCCCCATGTCAATTATGTAAATTAGAAAGTGTTCTCAGTCAATTTACCTGGTAAATAAGGGTCAAATTAAATTAAATGTCGTCTTGGTAGGCAACTGCAGTGTAGATTTGGCCTTGTGTTTTAGTTTATTGTCCTGCTGAAGACTGAAGCAGGTTTTCCTCTAGGATTTTTCCTGTGCTTACCTCTATTCAGTTTATTTTTATAATTAAAAATCATCCCTGGCCCTTGCCGATGACAAGCATACCCATAACATGATGCAGCCAGCACCATGCTTGAAAATATGAAGAGTGGTACTCAGTGATGTGTTGTGTCGGATTTGCCCCAATTATTATCACCATCGGCCTCATTGTGAAATCCCTGAGCAGGTTCTTTCCTCTCTGGCAACTGAGTTAGGAAGGACACATGTACAGTGCCATCGGAAAGTATTCAGACCCATTGACTTTTTCCACATTTTGTTAGGTTACATCCTTATTCTAAAATGGATTTTTTTTTTATCTCAGCAATCTACACACAATACCCAATAATGACAAAGCAAAAAAATTATATCTTATTTACATAAGTATTCAGACCCTTTGCTATGAGACTCGAAATTGAGCTCAGGTCTATCCTGATTGATCATCCTTGAGATGATTCTACAACTTCATCAGAGTCAACCTGTGGTAGATTCAATTGATTGGACATGATTTGGAAAGGCACAACCCTGCCTATATAAGGTCACACAGTTGACAGTGCATGTCAGAGCAAAAACCAAGGCATGAGGTCAAAGGAATTGTCCGTAGGATTGTGGATTGTGTCGAGGCAAAGATCTGGGGAAGGGTACCAAAAAATGTCTGCTGCATTGAAGGTCCCAAAGAACAGTGGCCTCCATCATTCCTAAATGGAAGACGTTTGGAACCACCAAGACTCTTCCTAGAGCTGGCCTCCCAGACAACTGAGCAATCGAGCGAGAAGAGCCTTGGTCAGGGAGGTAACCAAGAACCCGATGGTCACTCTGACAGAGCTCTAGAGTTCCTCTGTGGAGATGGGAGAACCTTCCAGAATGACAACCATCTCTGCAGCACTCCACCAATCAGGCCTTTATGATAGAGTGACCATATGGAAGCCAATCCTCAGTAAAAGGTACATGACAACCCACTTCTTCGGCCTGAAGCACGTATATCCTTCCAACGAGACATTAAAAACTGTAATATCTTATGTTTCCCCGAATTGTGGCTGAATGACAACATTAAGAACATACAGCTGGCAGGTTATACTCTCCACCGGCAGGACAGAACAGCAGCCTCTGGTAAGACATAGGACAGGGGCCTATGCATATCTGTGAACGACAGCTGGTTCACGATAACTAAGGAAGTCTCGAGGTTTTGCTCACCTGATAAGCTGTAGACCACACTATCTACCTAGAGAGTTTTCATCTGTATTTTTCATAGGCGTCTACATACCACCATAGACCTATGCTGGCACTAAAACCGCACTCAATGAGCTGTATATGGCCATAAGCAAACAGGAAAATGTTCATCCAGAGGCGGCGCTCCTAGTGGCCGGAGACTTTAATGCAGGGAAACTTATAAGAAATCCTACTATGACCTCAGATGAACCGTCAAACAGGCAAAGAATCAATACAGGACTAAGATCGAATCATCCTACACCAGCTCCGAATCTCGTCGGATGTGACAGGGCTTGCAAACCCATTACAAACTATAAAGGGAAGCACAGCTGAGAGGTGCCCAGTAACATGAGCCTACCATACCAAATAACTTCTATGCTCGCTTCAAGGCAAGTAACACTGAAACATGAATGAGAGCATCAGCTGTTCCGGATGACTGTGTGATCACTCTCTCCGCAGCCGATGTGAGTAAGACCTTCAAACAGGTCAACATTCACAAGGCCGCAGAGCCAGACGGATTACCAGGACGTGTACCCTGAGCATGCGCTGACCAACTGGTAAGTGTCTTCACTGACATTTTCAAACTCTCCCTGTCTGAGTTTGTAATACCAACATGTTTCAAGCAGACCACCATAGTCCCTGTGCCCCAGAAAAAAACAGGTAACCTGCCTAAATGACTACCGACCCGTAGCACTCACATCTGTAGTCATGAAATGCTTATAAAGGCTGGTCATGGCTCACATCACCACCATTATCCCAGAAACCCTAGACCCACTCCAATTTGCATACCGCACAAACAGATCCACAGATGATGCAATCTCTATTGCACTCCACACTGCCCTTTCACACCTGGACAAAAGGAACACCTATGTGAGAATGCTATTCATTGACTACAGCTCAGCGTTCAACACCATAGTGCCCTCAAAGCTCATCACTAAGCTAATGATCCTGGGACAAAACACCTCCCTCTGCAACTGGATCCTGGACTTCTTGACGGGCCGCCCCCAGGTGGTAAGGGTAGGTAACAACTCATCCGCCACGCTGATTCTCAACACTGGGGCCCCTAAGGGGTGCGTGCTCAGCCCTCTCCTGTACTCCAGGTTCACTCATTACTGCACGGCCAGGTACGACTCCAACACCATCATTAAGTTGGCTGATGACACAACACTGGTAGGCCTGATCACTGGCAACGATGTGACAGCTCATAGGGAGATCAGAGACCTGACCGTGTGGTGCCAGGACAACAACCTCTCCCTCAAATTGATCAAGACAAAGGAGATGATTTTGAACTACAGGAAAAGCAGGACCAAGCACACCCCCATTCACATCGATGGGGCTGTAGTGAAGCAGGTTGAGAGCTTCAAGTTCCTTGGCGTCCACATCACCAACAAATTAACCTTGTCCAAGACAGTTGTGAAGAGGGCACGACAAAACCTATTCCCCCTCAGGAAATTTGGCATGGGTCCTCAGATCCTCAAATGTTTTACAGCTTCACCATCGAGAGCATCCTGACGGGTTGCATCACTGTCTGGTATGGCAACTGCTCGGGCTCCGACCGCAAGGCACTACAGAGGGTAGTGCGTCCGGCCCAGTACATCACTGTGGACAAGCTTCCTGCCATCCAGGACCTCTATACCAGGCAGTGTCAGAGGAAGGCCATAAAAATTGTCAAAGACTCCAGCCATAGACTGTTCTCTCTGCTACCACACGGCAAGCGGTACCGGAACGCCAAGTCTAGGTCCAAGAGGCTCCTAAATAGCTTCTACCTCCAAGCCATAAGACTCATAATAACTCTACCTACTGCCCCCGTATGTAGCCCCTGCTGCTGCTCTTTAATTATTTGTTGTTCTTATCTCTTAGTTTTTTTTATTATTATTTTTTGGGGGTATTTTCTTAAGACTGCAATGTTGGTTTTAAGGTCTTGTAAGTAAGCATTTCACGAAAGGTCTACATCTGTTGTATGTGACAAATACAATTTGATTTGATTTAATTTAAGCACATTTTCACTCCTGAACTTATTTAGGCTTGCCATGAGAAAGGGTTTGAATACTTATTGACTCAAGACATTTCAGCGTTTCATTTTTAATTAATTTAACAAAAGTTTGACAAACAAAATTCCACATTTACATTATGGTGTGTGTGTAGATCAGTGGAACATAATCTGAGTTTTATCCATTTTAAATTCAGTGATGGGTCCTCCCAAGTGGCGCAGCAGTCTAAGGCATCACAGTGCTAGATGCCGGGCTGTGCCACAACCGGCTGTGGCTAGGAGTCCCATAGGACGGTGCACAATTGGCCTACTGTCATCCGGGTTGGTGGAGGGTTTGGCCAGTGGGGCTTTACTTGGCTCATCGCGCTCTAGCGACTCCTTGTGGTGTGCCGGGTACCTGCAGTCAGACCCCAGTCACCGGTTGAACGGTATTTTCGTGATTTGCTTCCGGGTTAAGCTAGCTGGTGTTAAGGAGCACGGTTAGGCGGGTCGTGTTTCGGTGGACGCATGACTCCACCTTCGCCTCTCCCGAGCAGCGATGAGTTGCAGCGATGAGTTGCAGCGATGAGTTGCAGCGATGAGTTGCAGCGATGAGTTGCAGCGATGAGACAAGATCAAAATTTGGGAAGAAAAAGGGAGTGAAATACAAAAACAAAAGGTATATGAAGGCACTGTACATGTCCTACACTGTGTTATTCTCATCAGGCACTTTGACCGAGACCTGGCTATGAATCTAACTCACAACCTTAATCTCCATCCTTAAATTGGCAGCCAGATAAAAAGTTATTGTCCCTGTCCCCGTGCCAACAGCTTTACAACATGCCATAAAGAGGGATGTTGGTGGGGCTGCTGTGGTGTTGGACCCACAACCACTATCTGGAACACAACGTTTATGGCAGCTAGCAAATTGCGAATAGTGATTTTCCTTTAAAAGCCCTGCAGAACATGGAAACGGTGTGTGTGTGTGTGTGTGTGTGTGTGTGTGTGTGTGTGTACTATAAAGGCCCTGAGAGTTTAATGACTGTGATTTGATGGCTGGCGTTCTTTAACAGGGGGGGGGGGTTCTCTCTGTCTGCCAGAAGCTCTTCTCTTTTTATTTGTGAGAGTCTTCCAGTAACTGAATAATAAAACACTGCAGAGAGAGGCTTCAACCCAACACACCCCATCCCCTCCACGTATCAGTGCCATGATCATAACATTTCGTTAAGCTGACATAAAGCTGTAATAAACGTGTCACGACACCTGCTATAAACATGAATAACGGTTTATGAATCCTGATGATGAATGACAAGGCAGTTCTTCTCTGGCAAGACAGGACACAGACATGCAGGCACAGTAGGGATATGAAGAGGCTGGGGTTATAGGTTTGGGCCTGGAAACAATGCTAGCTAATGCTAGCGCCAGGGCCTGGGTTGGGTATAATGCTATGGCAAGCAGCTAAGGTTGTGGGCCACTACACTTCAATATGTCTCTAACCCGTGTAATGTAGGTAGGTTGTTGAACACAGCTTGCGTGATGTGTAAATTCTCCTGTGACCTGAAGGGGGGGGGGGGGATAGCACAAGTCTTAGAGACACGGGTTTAGCTCAACAGGCTAAAATAGTATTGTTATTGTGGGGTGTAGAGGACCCAGGTTCAAGCCCAGTTGGTTATGCACATACGCACGCACACACACAGACCAAGGGGGTTTGTTTTTTCTAAGGCCACCTCACACTCTTCATGCTGTTAGAAGAGATTACATTTCAAAAATACCACAGACAGGATAATCAATCATTTGGGAAGTACAACACGTACACACAAACACACACACACACACACACACACACAAATGCACAGAGAGATAACGAAACACACACACACACACACTGTAGTGACTGCTGGCTGTGTCTGTTTGAGGGAATTGGACTCATAAATCAGCACTTGCCTGTCAGAAGGACTAACGTGAGGAGAGCGACAGAGAGCGACAGTGTGTGTGTGTGTGTGTGTGTGTGTGTGTGTGTGTGTGTGTGTGTGTGTGTGTGTGTGTGTGTGTGATCTAAAAAATATTCAATGATCTAACTGCACTATTCCTCCAGGACGACACAACAACAAAGAGGAGAGACGTAGCAACGTAACCATTATTATATCATCATATTTTCAACATTCCTTTGAATCTCCCTTCCTTCTTCATTCATTTATGATACCAGCAGCTTCATATTCGATTATGTTGGGGAGTGGACCGAACACACAGAGATGAGAAACCATCAAAGAAACCAAAACATTTCACCAATATGGCAGTTGATATTTGTGAAAAGCTCTGTGGCTAAGGACGTGCTTTGGTTGACAGTTAGTTTATGACTTGGACAGCTGAGGAGTGTAGTAAGATTATATGGTGCTGATGACAGTGATGATGGTGTGGCTTATAGGTATTTATACAACGAGTGTGTCTAATCCTGAATGCTGATTGGTTAAAACCGCATTTCAGCCGGTGACTATTCCACGAGTTGGCACTGGCTAAATCTATGATGTTAAAATGCTTATTTACTCTGTTCCATCTGACTGCGCAATCCACTGTCCCAGCCAGGCAATTTATAAACTTGATCTCCAATATAAAAGGCATCTAGACATTGTCTCATGTTTCTTTTAGACCAACATTTTGTTTTCAACAGGAGAGATTTGTATAGAACTTGCTGTCTGCCTCTCCGACATTTGCAACATTGTTTCAATATTGAAATTGGATCTCATGCTGTCCCATCGTAATGAACTTGTTGGGAGTCGTCGCGAGACAGACAGGCAGCGTTTCTCAGCCAGTCTAAATCATGAATCAGCTGGCATCATTTTTATGGATATATACAAAAAAAGGTCAATTGAAAAAAGGTCAAACGAAACGCAGCTAATTTTCAGTCTTTCCAACTTCAGTTTGAAGTGATTGTGTTACTGTAGCTGTGTTGTTGGCTAGTTCCTCTGAAAATCAGTGTCCTGACAAGGGAGTACATTTTCTATGCCAGGTGAAATCGCACCTCATTAGCTCATTGTTATGGATGTATCCAAATAAATGTCACTAGAAAACAGCTTAAACAAATGCTGCAACTTTGCTGTTATTCTGGCTGCGCTTTTTGATGTGACTGTAAGTTAGGAAGGATGAAAGAGTATGAATAAATTAATCAAAATAATGAGGATATATTGTCTCGGGCCTAACAACACCCATGCCAATATAGCCTCCAAACACCGGATTCTCGGGCATTACCACTTACGTAACTCCTCTGTCTCTGGTAATGTTAGTGTCGACAGCTATAGGCCTCCCACTCACATAGTCATCACAATGTAAAATACCAACTCCAAGCCAAATAAATGCACACATGAACACAATGTGGACACTATACACATGTTCCATTTCTGACAGTGGAGGGATGTTCTAGATTTGTAGGAAGGCCATCCATAATAAGTTAGGGAGATTTAAAATATCTGTTTGCCATTGTAGTCTCCACTACTCTCTCTCTCTCTCTCTCTCTCTCTCTCTCTCTCTCTCTCTCTCTCTCTCTCTCTCTCTCTCTCTCTCTCTCTCTCTCTCTCTCTCTCTCTTTGTCTTTTGGATTTCTGTTTCATGGCTCTCTCTCATCGCTCACTCCAATCTCTATTTGTCTATCTATCAGGAATGTGTGTGTGTGCCTGCCTGCGTGTAACCTTAGCCATGGTTGTATATGAAATAATAGTTGTGGGGGGTTCTAAACTGACACATGAAATTGTTTTACGATGGTCATACTATGGATCATTTAGCTATTTGGTTTGGAATTTTAGAACCCCTTTAGGTTTAAATAAATATATATTTGATCAAATATTGAATTTGGCTTTTACTACTATAGCACAGAGAAATGCCCTGAATAACGCATTCATAAATGGCAAAAAAAGACAGTCAAAAGATAAATCATAAGAAACAAGGGTTTGAAGTGTTTGTCCTATATCTAGGAGAAAGCTCAGGAAATATTGTATGTTTTTTTTTTTACACCTATTTGAGCCCTTTTTTGAGTAGTCACAAAACTACTTCCAAAAAGTGCATTCGAAATGTATTCAGACCACTTGACTTTTTCCACATTTTACATTACAGCCTTATTCAACAATGATCAAATCGTTTTTTCCCTCATCAATCTACACACAACAACACATAATGATGAAACAAAAATAGGTTTTAGACATTTTTGCAAATGTATAGAATTTAAAAAACTGAAATAACACATTTACATAACTATTCAAACCTTTTACCCTTTTACTCTTACTCTTACTCATGTTTGGCAGCGATTACAGCCTCGAGTCTTCTTGGGTATGACGCTACAAGCTTGGCACACCTGTATTTGGGGAGTTTTTCACATTTTTCTCTGCAGGTCCTCTCAAGTTCAGGTTGGATGGGGAGCATCGCTAAACAGTTATTTTCAGGTCTCTTTGAAGATGTTCGATCGGGTTCAAGTCTGGGCACTGGCTTGGCCACTCAAGGACATTCAGAGACTTGTCCCAAAGCCACTCCTGCATTGTCTTGACTGTGAACTTAGGGTCGTTGTCCTGTTGGAAGGTGAACCTTTGCCCCATCTGAGGCCCTGAGCAATCTGGCGCAGGTTTTCATTAAGGATCTCTCTGTACTTTGCTCCATTCATCTGTCCCTCGATCCTGACTAGCCCTCCAATACCTGCACTGAAAAACATCCCCACAGCATGATGCTGCCACCACCATGCTTCACCGTAGGAATGGTGCCAGGTTTTCCTACATATGTGACGCTTGGCATTCAAGACAAAGAGTTCAATCTTGCTTTCATCAGATCAGAAAATCTTGTTTCTCGTGGTCTGAGAGTCCTTTTGGTGCCTTTTGGCAAACTCCAAGCAGGCTGTCATGTGCTTTTTACTGAGGAGTGGCTTCCTTCTGGCCACTCTACCATAAAGGCCTGATTGGTGGAGTGCTGCAGAGATGGTTGTCCTTCTGGAAGGTTCTCCCATCTCCACAGACTAACTCTGGAGCTCTGTCAGAGTGGTCATCAGGTTCTTGGTCACCTCCCTGACTTAGGCCCTTCTTCCCCGATTGCTCAGTTTGGCCGGGCTGCCAGCTCTAGGAAGAGTCTTACTGGTTCCAAACGTATTTCATTTAAGAATGATGGAGGCCACTGTGTTCTTGCAGACCTTCAATGCTGGAGAAATGTTTTTGGTACCCTTCCCAGATCTGTGCCTCGGCACAATCCTGTCTCGGAACTCTACAGACAATTCCTTCGACCTCATGACTTGGTTTTTGCTCTGACATGCACTGTCAACTCTGGCACCTGTGGGACCTTTATATAGACAGTTGTCTGTCTTTCCAAATCATGTCCAATTAATTACATTTACCACAGGTGGACTCCAATAAAGTTGAAGAAACATCTCAAGGATGATCAATGGAAACAAGATGCACATGAGCTCAATTTCAAGTCTCATAGCAAAGGGTCTGAATACTTATGTAAATAAGGTACTTCTGTTTTTTATTTTTAATACATTTGCAAACCAATTTCCACTTTGTCATTATGTAGTATTGTGTGTAGATTGATGAGAATTGTTTTTATTTAATCCATTTTAGGCTCTAATGTAAGAAAATGTGGAAAAATTCAAGGGGTCTGAATACCTTCCAAATGCACTGTACTTGCATACATTTTTTCAAACCGGTCCCGGTTATCTTCCTAAGGTTATCCCGGTTATCTTCCTAAGGTTATCCCGGTTATCTTCCTACGGTTATCCCGGTTATCTTCCTAAGGTTATCCCGGTTATCTTCCTAGGGTTATCCCGGTTATCTTCCTAAGGTTATCCCGGTTATCTTCCTACGGTTATCCCGGTTATCTTCCTAAGGTTATCCCGGTTATCTTCCTAAGAGTCCACTGACACTTGTGGGTGTCATAGAGGAATATGGAGACGACCATAGTGTTTTTGAGAGTCCCCCCCCTTTCCATAGAGTGGTCGTAATAGTTTCTAGGTCAAACAGTTCTCACGTTTTTGTGAGAATACCTATTTTCGGGATGTCTCACGGTCTCACTAACATCGCTTTAGCTCTGCCACCTTTCAGCTCTGATGTGTAAGTGCGCAGATGCAGTGGATTGAGACACATCCAGTGGCGGTCGGCACAGTTAAAATGAGATTTGTATTTTTTATGATCATTCTGTTGCAGCATATTCCATTCACCCAGCTCAATGTAACATTGATAGGTTTAGGCTACTACATGATACTAGAATGTTCCCTGTACCCATCATGAGGTTGCTAGAACCTAGACTATGAATGAACGTAGGTGCACAAGTCGAGAGAATTGGGAGTAATCAAGGTGACAGACAGTGACACATTCGATACTGCCTTGCACACTCTTGCCTGCATCTAGCTGATCTAGGGTGTAATCATTAGTCCAACAGTTGCAAATGAGAGTTTTGATTGAACAAATTCATGTATGTTTATACCCGTTTCGTTCCGTTTAAAAAAGTTTTTCAACAGATTCGGCGGAATGAATAAAAACCTTGATCACACTAAAGCACAGTTCACTTTCATAGCAGCCATATAAAAACAGCGTGATCCCTTTGCTCGTTGTATATATAACATTCCTTATCGCAACTATCTCCTCCTCTCACTTTTTCCCTTCGCTTGTGGACTTCAGTGCACAACACATCAGCTGTCTGTCCTAGCCAAACCTTCATATCATGACTGCTAACAGCTAACGTTACACACAGCTTACATCGTTGTCACCTCATAATCAACATAGCTACTAGAACAAATGCATTAGTAAACCCGCTACAATCATGCAGTATAGTGTACAGTCAGAAAACAGATTAGCTGTTATACCCGGTGGCAATAAATTAATGAAACTAAAAGCTTACCTTGACTTGAAAAATGTCCATTGTTGGATAGCCATAGCCAGCTAGCTAACAAAGCATCCCTCTGTTTGAGCCAGGCGTTGGAGTAGGTTAAACTAGATAGCTTCATTCAGCTAGCTAAGTGAAAGTTAAAAATAAAAATAAAAAACACAACCAAATATAGCTACTTCTCTCTCTCTCTTGCTTCTCCTTAATTTTGGAAGAAATGTATTTGTTCAAAACTATTGTCTTTCTCTCTCTTTAAGTCAACTACTCACCACATGTTATGCAATGCAGTGCTAGCTAGCTGTAACTTATGCTTTCAGTACTAAATTAATTATCTGATCCTTTAATTGGGTGGACAACATGTCAGTTCATGCTGCAAGAGCTCTGATAGGTTGGAGGACGTCCTCCGGAAGTTGTCATAATTGCTGTGTAAATCTATGGAAGGGGGTGAGAACCATGAACCTCCTAGGTTTTGTATTGAAGGCAATGTACCAAGTGGAGGACAGAAGCTAGCTGTCCTCCGGCTACACCATGGTGCTACCCTACAGACTGCTGCTGAGGCTACTGTAGACCTTCATTGTAGAACAGTGTGTTTTAATCAGATATGCCAGCAGAGATCCGTGAAATGTGCAAGAAGGGAACAGTGAAGACAGAGATGTCCAAATTACAAGTTAATTCATAGGCTGGGTTATTAATCCACCAATCGTACGCTAGCCTACTACAGGGAATTTAGGCAACCACCACCTGTGCTATGCAAGCCAGACGCCTGTTTTGTGCCAATGAATTGAAGTTGAGCATTGCCAAATGCGTTAGTTTAATTAAATGTGCCTCTCTGTGTCTCTTCCTCATTACCGAGTCCCCTGACATTTAGCCCTAAACAATCAACAAGAAGAGCCCCTCTCTGGCCCCTTTGAACAACATGACCTTGCATTGACCTTCTCACGCGAGAATGACTGAAGCAGGTCGTAACGGTATTGTTCATCGTTGTCCTTAAAATGTTGCACCATATTTGCGTGACACCATGTTCCATAGCGTTGTCATAGAAAATATTAATGTTGTTTCCAATTACCAATCAGCATCTTCACCGTAAAATCATCTGCATATTGAACATTGAGGTTGCCGAAAGGCCCGTCTCTTCGGCAAATGACAGGAGTGGCAAGGAGTGAAATGTTAGCTAATAAGACTGGTACACAGACTAACGCTATACCACAATAAACATATAATTTAAAGTGCAGAGACTACTGAGCGCTTTTGACCAACAAAATCACAGGTTGCTGCGAAATTCTAGTCTGCGCTCTATCAGCACCATGGACAGCGACCTACACACTAATGCAAAGCCGTTGAAAACCTAAGCAGGAAGTCATTTTGCCTTTCCATACCCAGGGTTTTTGCTGAAATGATGCCACTGGCTATCCTACCAAGATTTTTTATAAAAACCAAGCAGATAGATTGTTTCTTACCTTTTCAGAAAAGTTACAGCCTCATTGATGCTCTGTGGAACTTCCTGAGTAATCGATCATTCCATTCTCCCCGAAATCTTTTTGTAAGATACCCCTCAAATGCCAATTGGATTAGTTGAGCTTTCCTGGGCTGTAGCATGCTTCTTCTGTACTGACTGAAGACATTTGTCAAAGTGGAAAATGAGTTCTCGCATGTAGCTGTGGACGCCCGAAAATCATGTGTCAGTGCAAGTAAGTACGGTCGGCATAGCGGAGAGAGTCACAGAGATGCAGAATATCAAGTGGGGTCCATTTGTCCTCATTGGAGTCGGAGCGGGCGATTTCAGTCTGCAAAAACTGGCGTGCGACACTAAATCCGTTTTGCTTAGATTCAACAGTGGTTTCGCCTTTTTCACATCTAGAAAGTCATGGTTCTCTGGGTCAAGGGCACACAGGGCCTCCACTAGTTGGCTGTTGCTTTCGCTGAATCATTCGGACATTTCACCAGTGACAGCATCCAAGAACAGTCTTTCTCTTCTCCTCCCACACATTGCTGGAGATTTGTACTTGCACAACGTCGTCGTTTGCTTGGAGCTGGAGGAGCGTCAGTGCCACTGGCACGGAACTGTGCCCAAATGGCTTGGAACTCGCTGTCACACCTCAGCTTCTCAATGCTCTCCAACGCACTGCGGACAACTTTGACTCCAGTGTAAAGATCCATTGCTTTTGCCTGGAGTCTTTTGTTTGGATGATCAAGACGTCTGAGGATTCTGTGCACCATGGTGGCTTCAAACTTACAGCCAGGGTCCATCACCGCCTTCAGAGGTCCTTTAGCCTCGAGTCTTACTGCTGTGTTGTACGAACGTGTGCATTCGATGTCAGAGGGGATGTTCACAATGCAGACACAGCTTTTAACAACCACTGACACCATTTCTCAATCACACTCCACAAGGCCCTTTCCCACCTGGACAAAAGGAACACCTATGTGAGAATACTGTCCATTGACTACAGCTCAGCATACAACACTATAGTACCCACAAACTCATTACTAAGCTTAGGACCTGGGACTAAACACTACCCTCTGCAACTGGATCCTGGACTATCTGACGGGGCGCCCCAAGGTGGTAAGGATAGGCAACAACACATCTGCTGATCTTCAACATTGGGGCCTCTCAGGTGTGCGTGCTTAGTCCCCTCCTGTACTCCCTGTTCACCCACAACTGCATGGCCAAGCACAACTCCAACACCATCTTTAAGTTTGCTGAGGACACAACAGTGGTAGGCTTGATCACTGAAAATTATGAAACAGCCTATAGGGAGGAGTTCAGAGACCTGGCAGTGTGGTGCCAGAACAACAGCCTCTCCATCAATGTGGGCAAGACAGGGGCGCTGATTGTAGACTATAGGAAAAGGAGGGCCGAACACGCCCCCATTAACATTGACGAGGCTGAAGTGGAGCGGGTTGAGAGTTTCAAGTTCCTTGGTGTCCACATCACCAACAAACTATCATGGTCCAAACACACAAAGACAGTTGTGAAGAGGACACAACAACACATTTTCCCCCTCAGGAGACTGAAAAGATTTGGCATGGTTCCCCAGATTCTTGAGCTGCACCATCAAGAGCATCCTGACCGGTTGCATCACCACCTGGTATGGCAACTGCATGGTATCTGACCATAAGGTGCTACATATGGTAGTGCGTATGGCCCAGTACATCAATGGGACCAAGCTTCCTGACATCAAGGACCTACAGTTGAAGTCGGAAGTTTACATACACTTAGGTTGGAGTCATTCAAACTCGTTTTTCAACTAATACACACATTTATTGTTAACAAACTATAGTTTTGGCAAGTCGGTTAGGACATCTACTTTGTGCATGACACAAGTAATTTTTCCAACAATTGTTGACAAACAGATTATTTCACTTATAATTCACTGTATCACAATTCCAGTGGGTCAGAAGTTTACATACACTAAGTTGACTTTGCCTTTAAACAGCTTGGAGAATTCCAGAAAAGTGTGTCATGGCTTTAGAAGCTTCTGATAGGCTAATTGACATCATTTGAGTCAATTGGAGGTGTACCTGTGGATGTATTTCAAGGCCTACCTTCAAACTCAGTGCCTCTTTGCTTGACATCATGGGAAAACCAAAATAAATCAGCCAAGTCAACAGAAAAGAAAAAGCCACTGCTCCAAAACCGCCATAAAAAAAACTGACTACGGTTTGCAAGTGCACATGGGGACAAAGATCGTACTTTTTGGGGAAATGTCCTCTGGTCTGATTGTTTGGCCATAATGACCATCGTCATGTTTGTAGGAAAAAGGGGAGGCTTACAAGCCGAAGAACACCATCCCAACCGTGAAGCACGGGGGTGGCAGCATCATGTTGAGGGGGTGCTTTGCTGCAGGAGGGACTGGTGCACTTCACAAAATAGATGGCTGCATGAGGGAGGAAAATTATTTGGATATATTGAAGCAACATCTCAAGACATCAGTCAGGAGGTTAAAGCTTGGTCGCAAATGGATCTTCCAAATGGACAATGACCCCAAGCATACTTCCAAAGGTGTGGCAAAATGGCTTAAGGACAACAAGGTCAAGGTACTGGAGTGGCCATCACAAAGCCCTGACCTCAATCCTATAGAAAATTTGTGGGCAGAACTGAAAAAGCATGTGCGAGCAAGGAGGCCTACAAACCTGACTCAGTTACAGTTCCTGCTCTGTCAGGAGGAATGGGCCAAAATTCCCCCCACTTCGCTACCAAATGCTAATTGAGTGTATGTGCTCTTCTGACCCGCTGGGAATGTGATGAAAGAAATAAAAGCTGAAATAAATCATTCTCTCTACTTTTTCAGACATTTCACACTCTTAAAATGACGTGGTGATCCTAACTGACCTAAGACATGGAATTTTTACTAGGATTAAATGTCAGGAATTGTGAAAAACTGAGTTTAAATGTATTTGGCTAAGGTGTATGTAAACTTTCGACTTCAATGGTATATGTTTCTCTCTCTCTCTGTGTTTCTCTCGCTCTGTTTCTCTCTGTGCTTCTCTCTCTCTGTGTGTTTTCTCTCTCTGTGTGTTTCTCTCTGTGGTTCTCTCTCTGTGTTTATCTCTATCTCTCTGTGTTTCTCTCTCTCTGTGTTTCTCTCTGTGTGTGTTTCTCTCTGTGGTTCTCTCTCTGTGTTTATCTCGATCTCTCTGTGTTTCTCTCTCCCCCTCTCTCTCTGTGTTTCTCTCTCTCTCTGTGTGTGTTTCTCTCTGTGGTTCTCTCTCTGTGTTTATCTCTATCGCTCTGTGTTTCTCTCTCTCTCTGTGTTTATCTCTATCTCTCTGTGTTTCTCTCTCTCTCTGTGTGTTTTCTCTCTCTATGTGTTTCTCTCTGTGGTTCTCTATCTGTGTTTATCTCTCTGTGTTTCTCTCTATCTTACTCTATGCTTTTCTTTCATCCAGTGCCTTTTCCACACCCTCATACCACTTCTTAACTCTCTCTCTCTCCTCTCTCTATCACTCCTCCTCATCCCCTGCTTGAGAGGGCTGTGTCAGCTGACAGATCAGAGTTGTCGTGGGCGACAGGACCTGGCATCTCCTTCCTTCCACCTGATCTCCTCTGTGTGTGTGTGCGTACATGTGTGTGTGTGTGCGTGTGTACATGTGTCAGGGAGCTGTCGCTCGTCACTCTTCCTCTGACAGGTGATGGACAGCAAGGGGGAGTAGTGCTGTGACAGGATGACAGAGGAGACATCTATCTCTCTTTCTCTCCCTCCCTCTCGTTCTCTCCTTTCCTGTCCTCTGCCTCCCAGCTCTCCTCACTTTTTTTAATACCTACTTGTCTGCTCTTTATATCCTTCGCTCTGGCTACGCTGTATTAACTTACTACTTGTCTGCTCTTTATATCCTTCGCTCTGGCTACGCTGTATTAACTTACTACTTGTCTGCTCTTTATATCCTTCGCTCTGGCTACGCTGTATTAACTTACTACTTGTCTGCTCTTTATATCCTTCGCTCTGGCTACGCTGTATTAACTTACTACTTGTCTGCTCTTTATATCCTTCGCTCTGGCTACGCTGTATTAACTTACTACTTGTCTGCTCTTTATATCCTTCGCTCTGGCTACGCTGTATTAACTTACTACTTGTCTGCTCTTTATATCCTTCGCTCTGGCTACGCTGTATTAACTTACTACTTGTCTGCTCTTTATATCCTTCGCTCTGGCTACGCTGTATTAACTTACTACTTGTCTGCTCTTTATATCCTTCACTCTGGCTACGCTGTATTAACTTACTACTTGTCTGCTCTTTATATCCTTCGCTCTGGCTACGCTGTATTAACTTACTACTTGTCTGCTCTTTATATCCTTCGCTCTGGCTACGCTGTATTAATGAACGGGTTCAGTTCATGTTTTACACAGTGCCGTATCAGGGAGAAAAGTATGCATTATCTTTAATGATGTACAGTATGAAAATTCATTATTAATCTGATAACATTTTACACTGAGACTCTTCTGTATTTTCTATTCCCTGAAAAATGTGTTTCTTCCTTTTGTAAAAAGGCACTTTCCCTCTTTTTCTCACCTCTTTTCCCTCTCTGTCTCATCTCCCTTTACCCTCTGTGTCTCATCTCCCTTTACCCTCTCTGTCTCATCTCCCTTTACCCTCTCTGTCTCATCTCCCTTTACCCTCTCTGTCTCATCTCCCTTTACCCTCTCTGTCTCATCTCCCTTTACCCTCTCTGTCTCATCTCCCTTTACCCTCTCTGTCTCATCTCCCTTTACCCGCTCTGTCTCATCCCCATTTACCCTCTCTGTCTCATCCCCATTTACCCTCTCTGTCTCATCTCCCTTTACCCTCTCTGTCTCATCCCCCTTTACCCTCTCTGTCTCATCCCCATTTACCCTCTCTGTCTCATCTCCCTTTACCCTCTCTGTCTCATCTCCCTTTACCCTCTCTGTCTCATCTCTCTTTAACCTCTCTGTCTCATCTCCCTTAACCCTCTCTGTCTCATCCCCCTTTACCCTCTCTGTCTCATCCCCATTTACCCTCTCTGTCTCATCTCCCTTTACCCTCTCTGTCTCATCCCGCTTTCCCCTCTCTGTCTCATCCCCTTTACCCTCTCTGTCTCATCTCCCTTTACCCTCTCTGTCTCATCCCCATTTACCCTCTCTGTCTCATCTCCCTTTACCCTCTCTGTCTCATCTCCCTTTACCACCCGCTCTGTCCTCATCCACATTTACCCTCTCTGTCTCATCCCCATTTACCCTCTCTGTCTCATCTCCCTTTACCCTCTCTGTCTCATCCCCATTTACCGTCTCTGTCTCATCTCCCTTTACCCTCTCTGTCTCATCCCCCTTTACCCTCTCTGTCTCATCCCCATTTACCCTCTCTGTCTCATCTCCCTTTACCCTCTCTGTCTCATCTCCCTTTACCCTCTCTGTCTCATCTCCCTTTACCCTCTCTGTCTCATCTCCCTTTACCCTCTCTGTCTCATCTCCCTTTACCCTCTCTGTCTCATCTCCCTTTACCCTCTCTGTCTCATCTCCCTTTTCCCTCTCTGTCTTATCCCCATTTACCCTCTCTGTCTCATCTCCCATTTACCCTCTCTGTCTCATCCCCCTTTACCCTCTCTGTCTCATCCCCATTTACCCTCTCTGTCTAATCTCCCTTTCCCTCTCTGTCTCATCTCCCTTTACCCTCTCTGTCTCATCCCCCTTTAACCCTCTCTGTCTCATCTCCCTTTACCCTCGCTGTCTCATCTCCCTTTACCCTCTCTGTCTCATCCCCCTTACCCTCGCTGTCTCATCTCCCTTTACCCTCGCTGTCTCATCTCCCTTTACCCTCTCTGTCTCATCTCCCTTTACCCTCGCTGTCTCATCTCCCTTTACCCTCGCTGTCTCATCTCCCTTTACCCTCGCTGTCTCATCTCCCTTTACCCTCGCTGTCTCATCTCCCTTTACCCTCGCTGTCTCATCTCCCTTTGACCCTCTCTGTCTCATCTCCCTTTACCCTCGCTGTCTCATCTCCCTTTACCCTCGCTGTCTCATCTCCCTTTACCCTCGCTGTCTCATCTCCCTTTACCCTCGCTGTCTCATCTCCTTTACCCTCGCTGTCTCATCTCCCTTTACCCCTCGCTGTCTCATCTCCCTTTACCCTCTCTGTCTCATCTCCCTTACCTTCTTCTATCTCCCTTACCCTCGCTGTCTCATCTCCCTTTACCCCTCGCTGTCTCATCTCCCTTTACCCTCGCTGTCTCATCTCCCTTTACACCCCGCTGTCTCATCTCCCTTTACCCTCGCTGTCTCATCTCCCTTTACCCTCGCTGTCTCATCTCCCTTAACCCTCTCTGTCTCATCCCCCGTTACCCTCGCTGTCTCATCTCCCTTATAACCCTCTCTGTCTCATCTCCCTTTACCCTCTCTGTCTCAACTCCCCTTTACCCTCTCTGTCTCATCTCCCTTTACCCTCTCTGTCTCATCCCATGTATCCTCTCTGTCTAATCTCCCTTTTCCCTCTCTGTCCTCATCTCCCTTTACCCTCTCTGTCTCATCTCCCTTTACCCTCTCTGTCTCATCTCCCTTTACCCTCTCTGTCTCATCTCCCTTACCCTCTCTGTCTCATCTCCCTTTACCCTCTCTGTCTCATCTCCCTTTACCCTCTCTGTCTCATCTCCCTTTACCCTCTCTGTCTCATCTCCCTTTACCCTCTCTGTCTCATCTCCCTTTACCCTCTCTGTCTCATCCCCCTTTACCCTCTCTGTCTCATCCCCATTTACCCTCTCTGTCTAATCTCCCTTTTCCCTCTCTGTCTCATCTCCCTTAACCCTCTCTGTCTCATCCCCCTTTACCCTCTCTGTCCCATCCCCATTTACCCTCTCTGTCTCATCTCCCTTTACCCTCTCTGTCTCATCCCGCTTTCCCTCTCTGTCTCATACCCCTTTACCCTCTCTGTCTCATCTTCCCATTTACCCTCTCTGTCTCATCCCCCTTTACCCTCTCTGTCTCATCCCCATTTACCCTCTCTGTCTAATCTCCCTTTCCCTCTCTGTCTCATCCCCCCTTTACCCTCTCTGTCTCATCCCCATTTACCCTCTCTGTCTCATCTCCCTTACCCTCTCTGTCTCATCCCGCTTTCCCCTCTCTGTCTCATACCCCTTTACCCTCTCTGTCTCATCCCCATTTACCCTCTCTGTCTCATCCCCATTTACCCTCTCTGTCTCATCTCCCTTTACCCTCTCTGTCTCATCCCGCTTTCCCCTCTCTGTCTCATACCCCTTTACCCTCTCTGTCTCATCCCCATTTACCCTCTCTGTCTCATCTCCCTTTACCCTCTCTGTCTCATCTCCCTTTACCCTCTCTGTCTCATCTCCCTTTACCATCTCTGTCTCAGCTCCCTTTACCCTCTCTGTCTCATCTCCCTTTACTCTCTCTGTCTCATCTCCCTTTACCCTCTCGTCTCATCTCCCTTTACCCGCTCTGTCTCCTCTCCCTTTTCCCTCTCTGTCTTATCCCCATTACCCTCTCTGTCTCATCTCCCATTTACCCTCTCTGTCTCATCCCCCTTTAACCCTCTCTGTCTCATCCCCATTTACCCTCTCTGTCTAATCTCCCTTTTCCCTCTCGGTCTCATCTCCCTTTACCCTCTCTGTCTCATCTCCCTTTACCCTCTCTGTCTCATCTCCCTTTACCCTCTCTGTCTCATCTCCCTTTACCCTCTCTGTCTCATCCCCATGTATCCTCTCTGTCTAATCTCCCTTTTCCCTCTCTGTCTCATCTCCCTTTAACCCTCTCTGTCTCATCCCCCTTTACCCCTCTCTGTCTCATCCCCATTTACCCTCTCATCTCCCTTTATACCCTCTCTGTCTCATCTCCCTTTACCCTCTGTGTCTCATCTCCCTTTTCCCTCTCTGTATAATCCCCATTTACCCTCTCTGTCTCATCTCCCATTTACCCTCTCTGTCTCATCCCCCTTTACCCTCCCTGTCTCATCCCCCTTTACCCTCTCTGTCTCATCTCCCTTTACCCTCTCTGTCTCATCTCCCTTTACCCTCTCTGTCTCATCTCCCTTTACCCTCTCTGTCTCATCCCGCTTTCCCCTCTCTGTCTCATACCCCTTTACCCTCTCTGTCTCATCCCCATTTACCCCTCTCTGTCTCATCCCCCATTTACCCTCTCGTCTCATCTCCCTTTACCCTCTCTGTCTCATCCCGCTTTCCCCCCTCTCTGTCTCATACCCCTTTACCTACCCTCTCTGTCTCATCCCCATTTACCCTCTGTCTGTCTCATCTCCCTTTACCCTCTCTGTCTCATCTCCCTTACCCTCTCTGTCTCATCTTCTCCCTTTACCATCTCTGTCTCAGCTCCCTTTACCCTCTCTGTCTCATCTCCCTTTACTCTCTCTGTCTACATCTCCCTTTACCCTCTCTGTCTCATCTCCCTTTACCCTCTCTGTCTCCTCTCCCTTTTCCCTCTCTGTCTTAGCCCCATTTACCCTCTCTGTCTCATCTCCCAGTTTACCCCTCTCTGTCTCATCCCCTTTACCCATATCTGTCTCATCCCCATTTAACCCCTCTCTGTCTAAAGTCTCCCTTTGTCAGCGGCGGGGCTCCTCCTGGTACCCTCGGGTCTCTTCGTGGCCTTATACCCGCGTCTGTCTCATCGCCCTTTACCCTCTCTGTCTCATCTCCCTTTACCCTCTCTGTCTCATCCCCTGTATCCTCTCTGTCTAATCTCCCTTTTCCCTCTCTGTCTCATCTCCCTTTACCCTCTCTGTCTCATCCCCCTTTACCCTCTCTGTCTCATCCCCATTTACCCTCTCATCTCATCTCCCTTTACCCTCTCTGTCTCATCTCCCTTTACCCTCTGTGTCTCATCTCCCTTTTCCCTCTCTGTATAATCCCCATTTACCCTCTCTGTCTCATCTCCCTTTACCCTCTCTGTCTCATCCCCCTTTACCCTCCCTGTCTCATCCCCCTTTACCCTCTCTGTCTCTTCATCTTTTCCTCTCTGTCTCATCTCCCTCTGTCCACCTCATCTCCCTTTACCCTCTCTGTCTCATCTCCCTTTACCCTCTCTGTCTCATCTCCCTTTACCCTCTCTGTCTCATCTCCCTTTAACCCTCTCTGTCTCATCTCCCTTTACCCTCTCTGTCTCATCCCCTTTACCCCTCTGTCTCATCTCCCTTTACCCGCTCTGTCTCATCTCCCTTAACCCTCTCTGTCTCATCTCCCTTTACCCTCTCTGTCTCATCTCCCTTTAACCTCTCAGCTCTCCTTTACCCCTCTCTGTCTCATCTCCCTTTACCTTCTCTGTCTCATCTCCTTTACCCTCTCATCTCCCTTTACCCTCTCTGTCTCGTCTCCCTTTACCCTCTCTGTCTCATCCCCATTTACCCTCTCTGTCTCATCTCCCTTTACCCTCTCTGTCTCATCCCGATTTCCCCTCTCTGTCTCATCCCCCTTTACCCTCTCTGTCTCATCTCCCTTTACCCTCTCTGTCTCATCCCCATTTACCCTCTCTGTCTCATCTCCCTTTACCCTCTCTGTCTCATCTCCCTTTACCCTCTCTGTCTCATCCCCATTTACCCTCTCTGTCTCATCCCCATTTACCCTCTCTGTCTCATCTTTACCCTCTCTGTCTCATCTTTACCCTCTCTGTCTCATCCCCCTTTACCCCTCTCTGTCTCATCTCCCTTTACCCTCTCTGTCTCATCTCCCTTTACCCTCTCTGTCTCATCTCCCTTTACCCTCTCTGTCTCATCTCCCTTTACCCTCTCTGTCTCATCTCCCTTTACCCTCTCTGTCTCATCTCCCTTTA